>NC_069117.1:10459416-10646916 GCF_025612915.1 Magallana angulata
GGCTTAGCCCCTCCTCCCCCCTCTTTTTTTGCAAAGTTAGACCTAACCATTAGGAACATAGCATCAGGGAGGTTTCACACCCCCCCCCCCCCCACTTTTTCTCGCAGCAAACAAACTTGTTCCTAAATAGACCTTAAAAAGAATGAAATATTATTAGTGATATTGAAAATTGGAGTCATAGTAGGAATACTAGCAACCCCCCCCCCCCCCTTCCCCCCCGATTAGGAATTCTATGATTTGAAACAAAAAAAATTGGCCAGTAAGATTATAATTTAGGGGAAAAAATTTTGGGAAGGTAAGATTGGAGTTATAGGTATACAACCCCCCCCCCCCCCCCTACACACACACACACACAGATTAGGATTTTCATGATTTTGGGAATTCTTGTGAAGATTTCTGATGATTAGGTTAGCCCCCCCCCCTTTCTATTTGCTTCAGACGCTGTTCAGTGGGGAGGACGGACGGATTCCTGGATTCCTTATGTAAGGTAAAAGGGAGATAAATGCTACAGTTTTGATTACTTTTTTCTATATTTTTTTAAAAATCATTTTTTCTTTTGAAAAGGCATTAGATATTTATGCATTACACATAATTTCAATTTCAATTTCAATTTTCAATTTCTTTATTAACCAATTAAGGGCCCTCAAGGGCCTCATGAAGACTGTACATACAACATCCAATGTACACATAAAAACATTCAATATAAACATACATGTTTACAAAAGGGAAGGAGTTGGATGATTGAAAGAGCTAGGACAGACATGAACATTTAATTAGTATATATATATATGTATGTTTCTATACATTCAATACAGTGTTTTCTATATATTTTTGTTATACTTTCATGTTAAATACTGAAATCTGATTGGTTAAGACGCAGTTAATAATATTTACTATTACCCTCAGCGTTAGCAACGCACTTGGCAACGGGTAACATTAAAAAATGTTACATGCGCGAAAATTATGCGCGTACGGTTCGCTGTAGAATTTACGTTATTCCTATATAAAAGCAGTAAAATTTTCTTAAAAATTTAAAAAAAGACATTCAGTATAACAAAATAAATAGTGCCTGTTTGGGAGGATAACAGTTGAAATTGACACCCCTCGAAAACCATTGTCAACCTCCGCTTCGCGTCGGTTGACAATGGTTTTCTCGGGGTGTCAATTTCAACTGTTACCCTCCCAAACAGGCACTATTTATATAATGTTAAACACCATACATAAATATGTCAAAATACACTGAATGTACATACAAATTTGAAATTATATAAATGAACGAATTTGAAATAAATGAAAATGAAATATTTCAAAGAATAACGCAGAGACATAAATATTATGTCTCTGAATAACATGAATAACGTAATAATGTCCGTGGTACATAATTGATTACAATGTACATGTTTCATTGGTGTACAGTTATTTTTTTAAAATCTATATTTTTTCTCAGATTATCCATAATAGAAAAATGCATAGAATTAACGAGTAATTGCAGTGACTAAGTCAATAATCCTACGGCAAATAATCTATAATAATAATCTATCTATATCGGATTATTTTTGTCCACCGTTGTTGACTTTGTAACATATGTTGAGGCTGAAAACGAGATTGACCTCGGGGTCACTAAAATGGTTTCCTCTGTACGTGGTAATCTTTCAAACTTTTGACACATTTGTAAATATCATTTGCAAACAGCCTAGATTGTACTTAATCAGATGGTAAATGGAAAAACATAGCTACTCTAAATTAATCTAAACGGACCTTTCCTACAAAGTGCTCAAATATCGATAAAAATTCTGCTAGACACGTTAAAACCGGGATTTACAAAAAAAAAAAAGGGGGGGGGGTGTATAATGCCTAAATGAATTTTGTGTTTTTGTTCGTTATTTTTACAATAAGGCATTTCAACTTCCCTCATTAACTCCTCAATACCCCTTAACCAGTTGTTAACCAACGCAATTAATAGGGGAGGTAAACTGTTGAAAACTATGTTGCTGGATTGAACATGCTGTTTTTTTTGTTACAGTGAAGTGAACACAAGGAGAATGAGGAGGAACACGGTGACTCTGCTGAAGTACTTGATTGTGGGATGTGTCATAGTGTTAGGGGGACCACTTATTCTAAAGAAACTATTTGGTTCAGATACACCCCCAGATCTGTATATTGATGCCCGAAATGTACTGCCGAAAGTTCAGAAAAGCGGAAAGGTAAAAAGAAGAAAAAATGAGTTTGTTTTACTTAATATTTTACTCATATAAGCACTTGGCTGTTTCTAAAGAAAAAACTATTCAAATCTTCATAATTCTCATTTCATTTGTGTCTTGTTTACACTAGGGATGTATAAAGTAATGGGATAGGCAACTCTCGGAAGTCTCGCCCAAATAACGCGGTATGTGATTTCGTATGTCAGTTTAAACGTCATATATCTATGATGTTACCCGATTTATCGTTAATATATCTATGATGTTACTCGATTTATCGTTATAAAACCTTTAAAAAATATCTTGAAATTATTCTAGAGTTGTTATTTTTACTTTATAACCCTGATCTGATCATAATTACGATGGAGTTCTCAAAACCCCGAGACCCATTATTTGCCCCATTTCTGAGAGTACGTAAAATCGATGCTTATTTTCTTTATATCTAAATAAGTTAACTACATGTGATTTAAAATGTATGAAAAAGCTATCCTTTTTAACAAGAGGAGATAAATAATCTAATAAAAAACAACATATTTTACTGGGATTAAACAGAGTTTTAAAAACTTGTCAAGGCTCGCGTGATAGTTTGGGAAGTAAACACATTGCGAATGTAGATGTTGCCTATGCCGTTAGTATATACGTCCCTGTATACACCTTCGCCATTAGAAGTAAACAAAGTATGTGTTTTGATCAGGTAATGAAGTAAGACTTTGAGCCTAGCTTAGAACTGGATTAATAAATTGTTGATTTCTACAAGTGTTAGATAATGGCTCAATGACCAGCAATGAAATAGACAGGCCAAAAGTGAATTGCTGTTTTAATTTGAACTAGCAGTTATTACCATATGATTGTTTTCAGAATCCTTATGCAGGAGATCCTTTAAAAAAGATTGATTGTTTTCAGAATCCTTATGCAGGAGATCCTTTAAAAAAGATTGATTGGCATGACTATAAAAAAATCGCGGAGGATGAACAAAGAACAGGTACTTGTACACAACTTCAGGATTTTACAGAAAACTATTTGTACAAGCTTATAGTTCTGCTGTGACTTCTTCTAGCATATGATATTGGTCCAGATATCAGTATTTTTCATCTCCTTGAGTTTATGAGAAAGATAAATAACATTTTGTAAGAAGTTTAATTAATAAGTTGCCCAATCTTTTACAGTTATCTCCTTCTTTTAATGCAATTGTATGAAGTAAATGTTTGAAATGAAATGGAAGAGAAATAGAATTTGGACAAACTCCTTAACAGAACCTTTTTTATATAGTTTTAGTGTGACTTAGCTTTAACTTGAAACACACAATTTTTCGTAAGATATGTGATATTTCATTTATTTTCAACTGTCGTAGTAGTAGCTCAGCTCAATGAATAAGCCAAAAATAATGCTGTTATTTGTATGACAATGCTTTAAGTTAAAAAGTTTAAGAAATCAATATACAAATGTTACATAGAGAAATTAAGCTTTAAAAAAGAAATCCAAACTGAATGTTCTTGCTATACATTGATGCAGGGCCAGGAGAGCAGGGTCAGGCCTTAATACTCTCCCCCGATGAGGAGAAAAAGAAAGGAGACCTGTACAAAGTGAATGGCTTCAATGCGTATGCCAGCGATAAAATCTCGCTGCATAGATCTCTCAAAGACATTCGTCATTCTGAGTAAGTAAGCCAGGCAAACACTGAGATATTAATCACATGTTAATCATGTACATCAAACACTGAGTTTTTAATCACATGTTAATCATGTACAGTCAAACACAGAGATATTGATCACATGTTAATCATGTACAGTCAAACATGATCCTGATCATGGGTTCTTGTTAACAGTTGTAAGAAGAAGAAGTATCTGAACCATCTGATGAATGCCAGTGTGATTGTTCCTTTCCACAATGAGCACTGGAGCACACTACTGAGGACGGCGTGGAGCGTGCTCAATCGCTCACCTAAGCACCTCATCCACGAGGTGATACTGGTGGATGATTACAGCTCAAAGGGTGAGTGGATGATCAAACAATGTGGCACCAACCATGACTGGATTATTAAAGCACTATAGGGTAGTGGATAAAAACAGTTTTTAAAGTTCGTACCCCTAATGAATTCATTTCTTTTTAAAGAAAATATTGTTTCTTTTGCCCTTGAAATTTTTCATTGGAAGATGTGTTAGTAGTACATGTACACGTATCAACAGATTTGTAGTGGATACAAGTGGATAGGTAATGAAAACCCAGTGAGTGGAAACCTCCATAAATACACATGTTTAACACGTCTATTAACAGAAGGCTTGTTTTCCTGATAATATAATCATAAAAGGCTGTCTGGTGACTTAAAATGGTAGTGGTTTTCCAAGATTTTCCTCAATTTTCGAAAGTATTTTGATAATGCCCAGTTTAGTTAGATTATAAACAATTACTTGAATCAAAACTACCATGTTCAGTGGTGTGAAAATGGTATAGTATTGGTAGTAAAACAAAATGAGAATTTATTTACACCTGGTGGTATGAAACAATACATTACAATCACTTCCCTCTTTCTATGTAAATTTCTCTATTTTAAATTCATAATAATAGGGATCACAAGTTCTCAAATATACATCATGTTTTCCTCCCTGTGACTAACACATTATAATATATGCACATTGAAATATTAATTCCAAAACTTGCTTTTAAGAACTAAAATTTCCTAATTGTAAATTGGGTTGATGTAAAAAAAAAAAAAAAAAAGGAAATGACTTATTAAGTTATTGGGATATAAACAAATTCTTCAAAAGATGTATTATTTGTATCAGAAACAAATTGCTTTTGCTATATCCTTAAATTTGTTAAATCAAAGTTAATCATAAATGTAATTTCCACAAGAAATTGAATATTGCTGGGGACCCAAGAAAGTTCCTCTTCGTGAATTGGCTATTTATTCAAATTTTACTATAGACAAATTTTAGTGTATAGTCATGCTTAAAATTGCAAAGTTTTCATTGTACCAATATGTGTTGTAGAGCACTGCAAGCAACCGTTGGATGACTATGTGAAGGAACACTTTACCAATGTGAAGGTGGTTAGAGCCAAGAAGAGGGAGGGTCTGATCCGGACCAGACTGCTTGGGGCCCGGGCAGCCACCGGACAGGTTCTCATCTTCTTAGACTCACACTGCGAGGCCAACATCAACTGGTTACCTCCCTTACTGGGTAAGAAAAGCGTTGATTTTTTAAAAGGTGTACGTAGGTGCATGTTTTTATGGGAGCCAAATATAGGTACTGAAGTGTAGCATAAATTCAAATGTATATACTATACTGTAGACTTTAACAGAGTGAAGAATGTGATTTATTGAAAGAAATTGCTTCTAGTTTTAACATAGAAGTTAATGATATAGAAATTGATCGGTTGAATAACTAATTATTAAAGTTATTCTATTGAAGAAAGAGCATTGTTGTTCTATATTTCAGTATGTAAATATAAGAAATGATCTGAGATACTAAGAGCAAAACATTGTCCATGTTTATTTATACAGAGCCAATAGCAGAGGACTACAAAACAGTTGTCTGCCCATTCATTGATGTCATTGACTTTGAGAACTTTGCGTATCGGGCTCAGGATGAGGGAGCGAGGGGGGCGTTTGATTGGGAATTCTTCTACAAGCGCCTACCTCTTCTGGAGGAAGATCTCAAACATCCTGCCGAACCATTCAAGTAAGTTTAATCAACCAGTGCCCGCTTATTTAGGAATAATTCTGAAAAGGTCCAAATTAATAGTTATTCATACAATGATGTAAATTGTACGTATAGAACCAATGTTTAATGCATACATGTTATAAGGTGTAACAATATATTCTGTATTTGGGGTATTGTAGGAGCCCAGTGATGGCAGGTGGGCTGTTTGCCATCAGTGCCAAGTGGTTCTGGGAGATGGGAGGTTATGACCCGGGCCTGGATATCTGGGGAGGAGAACAGTATGAACTCTCATTTAAGGTAACTTTGGTGTATTCATGTTCTTATATAATGTGTGTTTCTTCTAAGACTTTGTTACAAATATTATCTTAATGTTCTTAAAAATCCAAAATGATGATAAGTAAATTTTTGACTTTATTTTCTACATTTTGATATACAATGTATTCATATTAGCCTGATATGTTGATGATACATGATCATTTTGAAGCTGAATATAATTTATTGATAATATATGAAGAAGTTTTATTTGGTAATATCAGTTTTAAGCAATAAATCTCTGAAATATCTTTGCATTGGTCAGTGTTATTAAACGGTAGTGATTTGTGCCTTAGCCTGTGTTATTTAGTGACTTGCCCTTAGCCTGTGTTATTTAGTGACTTGCCCTTAGCCTGTGTTCTTTAGTGACTCGTGCCTTTGCCTGTGTTATTTAGTGACTTGTGCCTTTGCCTGTGTTATTTAGTGACTTGTGCCTTAGCCTGTGTAATGAAGTGACTTGTGCCTAAGCCTTTGTAATGAAGTGACTTGTGCCTAAGCCTTTGTTATTTAGTAACTTGTGCCTTAGCCTGTGTTATTTATTGACTTGTGCCTTAGCCTGTGTTAATTACTGATAGTGACTTATGCCTTAGCCTGTGTTATTTAGTGACTTGTGCCTTAGCCTATGTTATTTAGTGACTCGTGCCTTAGCCTGTGTTATTTAGTGACTTGCGCCTTAGCTTGTGTTATTTAGTGACTCATGCCTTAGCCTGTGTTATTTAGTGACTCATGCCTTAGCTTGTGTTATTTAGTGACTCGTGCCTTAGCCTGTGTTATTTAGTGACTCGTGCCTTAGCCTATGTTATTTAGTGACTCGTGCCTTAGCCTGTGTTATTTAGTGACTTGCGCCTTAGCTTGTGTTATTTAGTGACTCATGCCTTAGCCTGTGTTATTTAGTGACTCATGCCTTAGCTTGTGTTATTTAGTGACTCGTGCCTTAGCCTGTGTTATTTAGTGACTCGTGCCTTACCCTGTGTTATTTAGTGACTTGTGCCTTAGCCTGTGTTATTTAGTGACTTGTTCTCTGTTTTCCAGCTCTGGCAGTGTGGAGGAATGATGGTGGATGCCCCTTGCTCCAGAATCGGACATATCTATAGAAAGTTTGCTCCATTCCCCAATCCTGGGGTTGGAGATTTTGTAGGAAGGGTAGGGGTGAAAGCTAAATATATCATTCAATTAATGACTCAATACACTAATGCAAATTTTGAGAATATTAAATTGCATAAAGGTGTAATAAAGGGAATATCTTTTCATTTTCATCTTATAGTACTTGTCATTTTTCACTAAGAGCTTGAAAGACAGCAAACCAATTTTTAAAAACTAACATTGGTGATATTTTTTTAAGTCATTTAGCTAGGATAAATGTTGTCAGATTAACAGGTTCTTATCTTGATTTATAAATAGAACTACAGAAGAGTTGCGGAGGTCTGGATGGACGAATATGCTGAGTATTTATACAAGAGGCGGCCTCACTACAGAAACATTGACCCTGGGGACGTGTCTGAACAGAAGGCCATCAGGGACAAACTTCACTGTAAACCATTCAAGTGGTTCATGGAGGAGGTGGCCTTTGATTTACCCAAATTTTACCCCCCTGTGGAGCCCCCACCATTTGCCAGTGGAGAGGTGAGTAGAAAATGAGTGCATTTAAATTGTTTTTATTTTAGAAGAATAAAAAATACATGTGCTTTTGCATGCATGTTTATTTTTATTGTCAGGTTCGCAACAAAGCAGCAAATATGTGTCTAGATACAAGGTACAAAGGTCAAAATGAAAGATTTGACCTTCAGCCTTGTCTCAAGGATGGAAAAGGGGGCGGTGAACAGGTAAGTTGACACAACAAAGTCCATTTATTTTTGTTCCTAAAAATCAAATTAAAAAGTTGAAGAGAATGAAATGTAGACATATTTGATTTAATATATCTCAGTAGCCTACACATACATGTAGTTTATCCTCTATGACTGTATCTCTAATTGATTAAGATGGAAGAAAGTAATTTTTTTTTTTGAAACCCAAAATGTGCAATGCTTGCATTGATAATTATTGAAAGAAATAATTAGATAAAAAATCTTTATTTTCTGTAGCAATTTGAGTTCACTTGGCATAAGGACATCCGTCCCGGGAAGAGAACTGTCTGCTTTGATGTGTCTCAATCTATTAAGAAAGCACCTGTTATTTTATTCAACTGCCATGGAATGGGTGGCAATCAGAGGTTCAAATATAATATAGTAAGTATGTCTTATATTGGTTACTCCATTGCTGTTGTATGATATCTTTTTGAATTTTTTTTTTCTTTTGTGTGAAATTATGCTTGTAGGCGATGTTGAAATTTAAAACGGGACTTGAATGATTTCTTTTGATGAAAATACCAAAGTTAAAAAGCAATCATTTGTGAATCATTTACAGTTATGAATGTACAAGACTACACCCACTCAAGTTGTTTTTTTTAGCTCACCGAGACGAAGTCAAGGAGAGCTTATGCTATACCCTCGGCGTCGGCGTCGGCGTCGGCGTCCGGACCTGGTTAAAGTTTTTGTTGCAGGTCCTGTATCTAAGCTATTACTTGTCCTATCTTCACCAAACTTGCATGGATGATGCATCTGGACCTACTTATGGACTTGAAAGACTTGGATGCTGAATCTGGGTCCTAAATTTCAGACGCTGGAGGAGGTTAAGGTTGTTGGACCAGGTTAAAGTTTTTGTTGCAGGTGCCCTTTGATAGCAGTATCTTAGTTACTGCTGGTCTGTACTTCACCAAACTTGCATGGATGGTGTGCCTTATGATACTGATGCACCAGACAGGCTTGAGTGCTGAATCTGAGCTATAGGTTTCGGATGCTGGAGGAGGTTAAGGTTTTTGGAGCAGGTTAAAGTTTTTGTTGCGGGTGCCCATTGATAGCAATATCTAAGTTACTACTGGTCCTAACTTCACCAAACTTGTATGGATGATGCGTCTTATGATACTGATGCACTTGACAAGCTTGAATGCTGAATCTGAGCAATAGGTTTCGGATGCTGGAAGAGGTTAAGGTTTTTAGAGCTGGTTAGAGTTTTTGTTGCAGGTGCCCTCTGATGATTAATCTTAGTTACTACTGGTCCTAACTTCACCAAACTTGTATGGATGGTGTGTCTTATGATACTGATGCACCTGACAAGCTTGAATGCTGAATCTGAGCAATAGATTTCGGATGCTGGAAGAGGTTAAGGTTTTTGGAGCAGGTTAAAGTTTTTGTTGCAGGTGCCCTCTGATGATTATATCTTAGTTACTACTGGTCCTAACTTCACCAAACTTGTATGGATGGTGTGTCTTATGATACTGATGCACCTGACAAGCTTGAATGCTGAATCTGAGCAATAGGTTTCGGATGCTGGAGGAGGTTAAGGTTTTTATAGCTGGTTAGATAAAGTTTTTGAAACAGGTGCCCTCTGATGATGATATCTTAGTTATTACTTGTCCTTACTTCACCAGACTTCCATGGATGGTGTGTCTTATGATGATGCACCTGACAGGCTTGAATGCATAGTCTGGTTTCGGATGCTGGATAAAGTTAAGTTTTTAGGAACAGGTCACGTGTTTAATAGATGATAGTACTATTTCAAACTTGCATAGTTGATTTAACTGTAATATGAATGAATCGCCGAGGTAGCTTCAGATGCAGAGCTTGATCTCCATTATCAAGGATGCTAAAAAATAAATCTTAGTTATTACTGGTCCTAACTTCACCAAACTTGAATGGATGGTGTGTCTTATGATACAGATGCACCTGACAGGCATGGATGCTGAATCTGAGCCATAGGTTGCGGATGCTGGAGGAAGTTAAGGTTTTAATTGCTAGTGCCCTCTGATGATGATATCTTAGTTATTACTGGTCCAAACTTCACCAAAATTGCATGGATGATGCGTCTTATGATACAAATGCACCTGATGGGCTTGAATGCTGAATCTGAGCCATAGCTTTCGGATGCTGGATGAGGTTTAGTTTTTTGGAACAGGTCACATGTTTTATAGATGATACATGTAGCTTGCATAGTTGATTTAACTTTATTATAAATTAAATGCAGAGGTTGCTTCAGAAGCAGAGCCTGATCTCCATTATCAAGGATGCTAAAGAAATCTCCTACCTCACTCAAACCAGCTCGATAGATAGATGTGTTTTTTGATAAATGATATAACATGATTCCTATGATAAAGTATTGTATGATATGAAACAATATTGTTTAATATGATACAATATGATATCATATGTTATATTATAAAAAGTTATACGATACGATATGATATTGTATCAATTTTTTTTTATATTTTATGATATGATTATGTATCATGATATTGTAATGTATAGTATTGTATATTATGATATAATATGGTATAATATTATATTGTATTTTTAATTTAATATTTTATCACATGATACAATTACATAAGATATTGCAAAATATTATATTGTATCCTATGATACAATATTGTATATTCTATAATATTGTATCATACAATATTGTATAATATTATATTGGTTTCAGTAATATAGAATTATATCACATGAAATTGTATTATATGATATTGTAATATTATATAGTATTGTATCATACGATATTGTATAATATGATATTGGTTTATATGATATATTATCATATCACATGAAATTGTATTATATGATATTGTAATATATTTTATTGTGTCATATGATGCAATATGTATAATATAATAATGTATTTTATAATATTTTACCATATCACATAATATTGTATCATTTGATAAGATACAATGTTGGGATCAAATTATATTGTATTATATGATATAATATCATATAATGTATCAAATATGTTTCAGTGTCATTCAATACAATATCATTCTATATTATACAATATAATATCATGTTTCAGTGTTATGATGTATTATGTAATATGATATTGTAATATGATACTATATTGTATTATATTTTATGATATTGTATTATGTGATCAAATACAATAAGGTATAACACAATACAATGTCATATCATACGTTACAATATCAAATCTCATTATTGTTTATTACGGTATTTTATTTATTATATGATATATATTATATTAGAAATATGACATGATGCAATATTTAATTTTATATCATTGTATTGATTAACATATTAACATATGATTATCATAAAAAAATTTATCAGATGATATACGATATTTTGTCAAAACAGAATCCATGAATATCCAAGATCATAAAGTATGATTTTCATATAAAATGATAAAGGTGGTCTTATGAAGGTGATGTCTCATAAGGGTGATGCTCCGTCTCGGTGAGCTTAGTAATCTATGATTACCTATGTTTTCTTTTTGTAGGACACACAGCAGATTTACCATGTGATAAGTAATCAGTGTTTAGACTGTGATCCTGACAGACATGAAATATTCATGAACCCCTGTGATAAAACCTTAGAGACCCAGATGTGGAAAGTGGAGCATGTCCACGAAGACGAAGTCCGTAAAGAATGGGATGCTAAGTAGACAACGTTGTGTATAAGTGGAGAAATCCACAATTCGGTTCCTTAGAAAAAAAAGTTGATAGTCGACCATTTTGAATGCGTGGAGCATGAATAATTCGTAGATAGGGAACTACTTTTGGTTTTATTTATTGTTTATTCTGATATGGAAAAATTCTTGCATTGGCTATTCTATAACATAGAGCCCTAAACACATCACTGATTCATTTTTAATTTCATCAAATTTTAGGTTAGTGTAACCCCAAGAAATCATTTGAAGTGCATTTTCCCCAAATCTTTATATTGTTCTAACATTCATGTAGATATTGGTTTTCCATACCCACATAGATATAAAATTATTGTTCATATTCAGCAGAACCTAGGATCTGTTATTTTGTCCATGTATATGAATTATAGTTTTATTCCTTAGGTACTTGTGCTTTAAATTCAATGAAGAAGTTGGTCCCTGGTGCTGCTGATGCAATTTTTTTGAATGGATATTGGTCATGACTTTGAAAGTTGTGTTAAGAAATTCATGCATCTATGCAATTTACATTTTTTCCTTCTCTTTTTTTTTTTATTTATGTTTAGGTGAAGCGTTGAAATTATTTTTGTTTATTGCTTTCTTTAATTTACATATATATTGACAAGACCAACTTCAACTGTTCATTTAGTTGCAATAACTTAATTCTTTCATATTAAGGATTAAGTTCTTTCTGTGTATTTTAACTCACTTTCCCTGTTTTGATACACCCAAAACTTTTAATACGTTACAACTCACTTAAAATTATTTGCTGAATTTTTCATTTGTCAGTTATTTGATCGAACAAGTCACAGTGATAAATCTTGTGAAAAAATGGCAGTTGTTCTTCATACAGTATTTACTTAGTAAAGAGTCACTTTTACCTATATGAAGCGTAAGAGTTCTAGACATTGGGATCATCTTAAGATTTATATCTATATGTATTTCAAAAAGAAAAAAGTCCATTATTTAACAATGGATATGAAAAACAATGTACATCTCTTTTTAAATAGAAGGTTTTATGTTGCAAAAGGTTATCCGTACAAATCAGTATTAAGTCTGACGTTTGTTGGCAAGCACTAAAAACAGAATATTTGCACTCTTTGTTTAATTGTGGATGTCACCTTTTCAATAAAATAAGAAGATGTATTCTTCTTCTCTACTGTACACTGTATTTAATATTTAATTAACATGCCTTGTGGTCCAATTGATTTGTTTTTATATGGAGATCTTGAGTTAACAGGATAATAAAAAGATGTATGTTTAATAGATTGATGTATTTTCTGCTGACTATTAATTTATTAAGAAAATTGTGCTGAAGGGCTCTGTAGGTTAACCCTTGAATATAATGCTTGTGTATTGTAAATGGGTGCTACATGTTTTTTTCAGTACTTGTTTAATTGTTTGTTAGTGTGCATATTTATAATATAAACAAAACCTGTAAGTTTTGTGTTTATATCATTTACACCGATGATGTTATTTAAAATAATTTTGTGCGTTAGATTTCATGCACTGGGTACTTAAATTTTTTTTAATATAATGTTTTTGATTATTTATTACTCCATTTATATATGAAAGTACATTTTAGCTTTTTCCCATGACTTTCTTAGATCGATGGTTATATTTTATAGTATATTGTGTAATACTTCATTCACCTTAGCCAAAATACATGTACATTCAATTTGTCTAAGTTACCATCAAAAGTTAAGCTATGTACAATCTCACCTGTTTTATTTTTGCTAATGTTTGTTGCCTTAAGTTTATATCATTCCCTTTAATTCCTTAATTTTGTTATGAATTATCAATAAGTGATTCAGACATTCAGTCTGTTTACATCTTTTGTGTCTATGCACGGTTTCTTTGAAGTCTTTTTTATGTGAAATGTTCTGGACAAACATTTACAGTATATGTCTAGATAATGCGAGATACATTCCATTCCACTGTTATCCATACAATGGATTTTGAGAAGCAGGCCAAGTTTCATCAAGAAAAATTTGAAGTGTTTGATATATTGTATATTTAATTTTTTTTAACACATAATTTAAATGAGGCATCAAAGTGTGGAATACAATATTAGCTTCAACTTGAAAAAGGCTTGTTATAAAGTCAATTGATATGATGCATTGATTGTATTCGATTCACTGTTCCTTTTTGAATGTTAAATGGAGTTGATGTTTTTGTTTCAAACATGACTTTAAAAATTTGTTTTTTAGCCATATTTCTGAATCAAAACCCAGGAACTGTGAAAAAAATCCTTTTTTAAAAGCTGCCTTTTTATTTTTCATTGCGTTAGGGGAGGGGTGATGAAGATTTATCTTTCTGTCTTATGGTAACAGCTAATCCATTGTTAAATTCCTGTACAGTTGATTCATGTTCAGCTTTAACCCCTGTACCACTTACAGACAAATTAAGCTTTACCTTGAACTTCATAAACTTTAAAGGGGCAAAAGCAATATTCAAAATGACCCTCTTTTTTTAAGGGGGGATTGTGAATAATGTAGTAAAATTTAAATTAAGAAGTTAATGCATTGTCTCAAGTCATGGTCCAGAGTCCACATAGCTCTCTCTAGGGGGGAGTAGAGGATTGTACATATTGGCCATGGTTTGAGACTGTTAAGTTAATGGTGCCATGAATTTTCTTTTTTGTTAATTTTGATAACATCAACATTACATGCATTTCATATACCAATGCAAGACAATTAAGAATTGAGTGGATGAAAAGATTGTGGGTTTTTTTTATTATTGGTATAAATGACCGATATATCAAATCAAATAAGTTATTGTATGGGTAGTTCTGTATATTTAGGTCAGTAATTGAAGAGTGTCTGGGGTTATTTGTCATCAAACCAAGGGACAATGCTTCCCAAAATAGACAAAAAATCAGAAAAATGGCTGATTTTTGCAATTTCTGTATTATATGTGATTTTTTCATACGTAGTTCACATTTGAATATGTCTATTTTTGCCAGTGTTGATCATGACTGATTTAATATTTATATTTCTATATATTTGGGAATCTACATCTATCTTGTTGTTTCAAATAAAACAAAAATCACACAGTTTGATTTGTTATTGTGTTGCTTTAGCATTCTTTTCACCCTTTCTGTCGTATAATGTAAATACATGTACTAAATACATGTCCATCCACAGTGTATGTTTTGTTAAAAATCACTATTCTTGCAAAAGAAAAAATTAATAAAATTGAACAAATATACATTTAAACTTTAAGGCACCATGGAATCTCACAAAGGACTTGTCCAATTTGTTATTGTTGATATATTGTGGCCAAGGATAACAAGAATATATTTAACTTTTGAATAAATTGAATTCTTACTCTGCTTCACCTATCTCTAAGTTTGAATGTGGGAGGTTATATTTACTATCAGGAGGCCGATGGGGGGGGGGGGGGGGGGGGGGGGGGGGGGGGTTGGCGTAAACACCACAATAGCAAAACTCTTTATTTTTTATGTAATTTACATAGTACATTTTCGAAGTTCCAAGTAAATCTACAATGTAACATAGGAAATTGTCTTTTCCGCACTTTAATAAGAGCAGAATAAAAAATACTACATTAGCAATTTTCTTAAAATTGTTATGATTTTTAATATTTGATTAGTAATATCATTTTCTACATTATATTTAAATAGTTCTTGTGGGGGTCATCCCAAAATATCAAAATGCACCAATATATGGATTCAAAAGTAACCACGGGATAGCATTATTCTCTGTATTAAATTTCAAAGTCGTGTTCTTCTAACATTTTTTTAATGATATTTCTTTTAATGTATTCCCACAAAGCTTCATTTTAACATTAAGTCTTAAAAAACCCAATGGCAATGCTTACCTGGAGAACAACAGAAAACTCGTTTTAAAAATGAATTTTTCCTTTAAAAAGCATAATATTTGTATTGGTATTTTGTTTTTTGTGTTTAATTTAGTAAATGGTATTGAAAAAAAAATCAAGAAAGGCATGAATACACTGTATATTTGACTAACGGTTAGAGTACACTCACATGGGACTAATTTCTGGTAAAATATGCTATAGGGTAAAACGTGTTATTATTTACAATGCATGAACTTCATACCAACAAATCAATTTTTGCTGAGAAAGTCCAGAATTCTTGGACATTCAAGACAAAACATAGCGTTACTTCTAAGACCTTCAACATACAAGTAATAATGTATGTACCGTAACAGTTGAGATTATTTTTCCGGAAATTGGAAGGTTTATCTAAAATACTTTTGAAATTCTTCACGTTGACAAAATATCCGGTGATTATTTTTGCAGAGCACATCACAGAGGTATAGAATAGGGTACTTTTTTATATCCTATAACCAGGCACTATAACCAGGATGTGCGCATGCGTGAACCAACTTTCCATCGGGATCGGTAAACGATTGGGAGGAAATTCGAAAGCTATTTGGAGGAACTTCGAACTGATATATGTGCAATTTAAAAATGCGATTTTTATATGAAAAATATGATAAGAAGTGATAAAAATGTTATGTACATTAGATTTTACACCAAAAAATTAAATAAATAATTGAGAGAACAATCAAAATCAATGTTACAGGAAAACAACAGGCACTTAGCATCGGAGGGGGGGGGGGGGTTGGAATGGGGGCAGGGACAGGGGGACGGGACTGCCCCCCTCCAGCACACGTTTTCTCGCAGCAAATATTTTTCTTGAATTTACTTATAAAAAAGTAAATTAACATACAGTTGCACCCCCCAATGTTTTTGGGACCATGTAAAATTTGAAATGAAAGAGAGGAAATAAACTGTGAAATTGAAGTTAAAGGTACACTTAGCCCCCTACCCCCACGGATTAGGATTTTCAATTATTTAAAAAGTATTTTTGAGTTGGTTTTTTTTTCAAGGCAAGATTGGATGAGTCTGCCCTCAACCCACTTTGCTACGATGCTAGGTGCCTGAACAAAATATCATGGTTTCATTACATACATGTATGCTAGTATAAAGACTTTATGTAAACCAATATTATCTCGTGCATTGTTCCATTCACCAGGTTCTACAAACACCTTAGTCCAAAATAAATAAAAAATCCAAGACTAGGAGGGGAAGAAAGAAGAAATCTATTTTCCTTTTTTTTTTTACTCAGGAGCTATTTTGTTGGGGGGGGGGGGGTATTAGGGATGAACAGGTCACTGACCCCTTGTAGATCTACCCATGACCTATCACCAGGGTCTGTATACACATAACCAGGGTCAGTATACCCATCATCATGATCTCCAGGGTCAGAGTACATATCACCAGAGTCTGTGTGCCCTTCACCAGAGTCTGTACACCCATAACCAGGGCCAGTATACCCATCACCAGGGTCTCCATACCTATCACCAGGGTCAGAGTACGTATCACCAGAGTTTGTGTGCCCATCACCAGGGTCTGTACACCCATCACAAGGGTTAGTATACCCATCACAAGGGTCTCCATACCTATCACCAGGGTCAGAGTGCGTATCACCAGAGTCTGTATGCCCAACACCAGGGTCTGTACGCCAATAACCAGGGTCAGTATACCCATCACGAGGGTCTCCATACCTATCACCAGGGTCAGAGTACGTATCACCAGAGTCTGTGTGCCCATCACAAGTGTCAGTATACACATAACCAGGGCCAGTATACCCATCACCAGGGTCTCCACACCTATCACCAGGGTCAGAGTACGTATCACCATAATCTGTGTGCCCTTCACCAGAGTCTGTACACCCATAACCAGGGCCAGTATACCCATTACCAGGGTCTTCATACCTATCACCAGGGTCAGAGTACGTATCACCAGAGTCTGTGTGCCCATCACCAGGGTCTGTATACCCATAACAGGGCCAGTATACCCATCACCAGGGTCTCCATACCTATCACCAGGGTCAGAGTACGTATCACCAGAGTCTGTGTGCCCATCACCAGAGTCTGTACACCCATAACCAGGGCCAGTATACCCATCACCAGGGTCTCCATACCTATCACCAGGGTCAGAGTACGTGTCACCAGAGTTTATGTGCCCATCACCAGGGTCTGGATACCCATAACCAGGGTCAGTATACCTATCACCAGGGTCTCCATGCCTATCACCAGGGTCAGAGTACGTATCACCAGAGTCTGTGTGCCCATCACCAGAGTCTGTACACCCATAACCAGGGTCAGTATATCTATCACCAGGGTCTCCATACCTATCACCAGGGTCAGAGTACGTATCACCAGAGTCTGTGTGCCCATCACCAGGGTCTGTATACCCATAACCAGGGCAAGTATACCCATCACCAGGGTCTCCATACCTATCACCAAGGTCAGAGTACGTGTCACCAGAGTTTGTGTGCCCATCACCAGGGTCTTCATACCTATCACCAGGGTCAGAGTACGTATCACCAGAGTCTGTGTGCCCAACACCAGGGTCTGTATACCCATAACCAGGGCCAGTATACCCATCACCAGGGTCTCCATACCTATCACCAGGGTCAGAGTACGTATCACCAGAGTTTGTGTGCCCATCACCAGGGTCTGTACACCCATAACCAGGGCCAGTATACCCATCACCAGGGTCTCCATACCTATCACCAGGGTCAGAGTACGTGTCACCAGAGTCTGTGTGCCTATCACCAGGGTCTGTACACCCATAACCAGGGCCAGTATAACCATCACCAGGGTCTCCATACCTATCACCAGGGTCATTATATCCATCACTAGAGTTTGTGTGCCCAACAACGGGGTCTGTACACCCATCACCAGGGTCAGTATACCAATCACCTGGGTCTGTACACCCATAACCAGGGTCAGTATACCCATCACCAGGGTCTTCATATCTATCACCAGGGTCAGAGTACGTATCACCAGAGTCTGTACACCCATAACCAGGGTCAGTATACCCATCACCAGGGTATGTACACCCATAACCAGGGTCATTATACCCATCACCAGGGTATGTACACCCATAACCAGGGTCAGTATACCCATCACCACGGTCTCAATACCTATCACCAGGGTCAGAGTACGTATCACCAGAGTCTGTGTGCATGCTCATGACCAGGGTCTGTACATCCGTAGCCAAAGTCAGCATACCCATCACCAGGTTCTCAATACCTATCACCAGGGTCATAATGCTTATCACCAGAGTCAGAGTATGTATCACCAGAACTATAAAAATATCACCTGGGTCATTATACCTTTTAGAAGGGTCAGTGTTCGTAGTACTAGGGTCTGTGTGCCTATCATCATGGTCTGTATATTCATAACAAAGGTCAGTTTACCTTTCACCAGGGTCTCCATACCTATCACCAGGGTCAGCGTGCGTATCACCAGAGTCTGTGTGCCTATCACCAGGGTTTGTACACCCATAACCAGGGCCAGTATACCCATTACCAGGGTCTTCATACCTATCACCAGGGTCAGAGTACGTATCACCAGAGTCTGTGTGCCCATCACCAGGGTCTGTATACCCATAACCAGGGCCAGTATACCCATCACCAGGGTCTCCATACCTATCACCAGGGTCAGAGTACGTATCACTAGAGTCTGTGTGCCCATCACCAGAGTCTGTACACCCATAAACAGGGCCAGTATAACCATCACCAGGGTCTCCATACCTATCACCAGGGTCAGAGTACGTGTCACCAGAGTTTGTGTGCCCATCACCAGGGTCTGTACACCCATAACCAGGGTCAGTATATCTATCACCAGGGTCTCCATATCTATCACCAGGGTCAGAGAACGTATCACCAGAGTCTGTGTGCCCATCACCAGGGTCTGTATACCCATAACCAGGGCAAGTATACCCATCACCAGGGTCTCCATACCTATCACCAGGGTCAGAGTACGTGTCACCAGAGTTTGTGTGCCCATCACCAGGGTCTTCATACCTATCACCAGGGTAGGAGTACGTATCACCAGAGTCTGTGTGCCCATCACCAGGGTCTGTATACCCATAACAGGGCCAGTATACCCATCAACAGGGTCTTCATACCTATCACCAGGGTCAGAGTACGTATCACCAGAGTCTGTGTGCCCATCACCAGAGTCTGTATACCCATAACCAGGGCCAGTATACCCATCACCAGGGTCTCCATACCTATCACCAGGGTCAGAGTACGTGTCACCAGAGTTTATGTGCCCATCACCAGGGTCTGGATACCCATAACCAGGGTCAGTATACCTATCACCAGGATCTCCATGTCTATCACCAGGGTCAGAGTACGTATCACCAGAGTCTGTGTGCCCATCACCAGAGTCTGTACACCCATAACCAGGGTCAGTATATCTATCACCAGGGTCTCCATACCTATCACCAGGGTCAGAGTACGTATCACCAGAGTCTGTGTGCCCATCACCAGGGTCTGGATACCCATAACCAGGGCAAGTATACCCATCACCAGGGTCTCCATACCTATCACCAGGGTCAGAGTACGTGTCACCAGAGTTTGTGTGCCCATCACCAGGGTCTTCATACCTATCACCAGGGTCAGAGTACGTATCACCAGAGTCTGTGTGCCCATCACCAGGGTCTGTATACCCATAACAGGGCCAGTATACCCATCAACAGGGTCTCCATACCTATCACCAGGGTCAGAGTACGTATCACCAGAGTCTGTGTGCCCATCACCAGAGTCTGTACACCCATAACCAGGGCCAGTATACCCATCACCAGGGTCTCCATACCTATCACCAGGGTCAGAGTACGTGTCACCAGAGTTTATGTGCCCATCACCAGGGTCTGGATACCCATAACCAGGGTCAGTATACCTATCACCAGGGTCTCCATGCCTATCACCAGGGTCAGAGTACGTATCACCAGAGTCTGTGTGCCCATCACCAGGGTCTGTATACCCATAACCAGGGCCAGTATACCCATCACGAGGGTCTCCATACCTATCACCCGGGTCAGAATACGTGTCACCAGAGTCTGTGTGCCTATCACCAGGGTCTGTACACCCATAACCAGGGCCAGTATACCCATCACCAGGGTCTCCATACCTATCACCAGGGTCATTATATCCATCACTAGAGTTTGTGTGCCCAACAACGGGGTCTGTACACTCATCACCAGGGTCAGTATACCAATCACCCGGGTCTGTACACCCATAACCAGGGTCAGTATACCCATCACCAGGGTCTTCATATCTATCACCAGAGTCAGAGTACGTATCACCAGAGTCTGTACACCCATAACCAGGGTCAGAATACCCATCACCAGGGTATGTACACCCATAACCAGGGTCATTATACCCATCACCAGGGTATGTACACCCATAACCAGGGTCAGTGTACCCATCACCAGGGTCTCAATACCTATCACCAGGGTCAGAGTACGTATCACCAGAGTCTGTGTGCATGCTCATGACCAGGGTCTGTACATCCGTAGCCAAAGTCAGCATACCCATCACCAGGTTCTCAATATACCTATCACCAGGGTCATAATGCCTATCACCAGAGTCAGAGTACGTATCACCAGAACTGTAAACATATCACCTGGGTCATTATACCTTTTAGTAGGGTCAGTGTTCGTAGTACTAGGGTCTGTGTGCCCATCATCATGGTCTGTATATTCATAACAAAGGTCAGTTTACCCTTCACCAGGGTCTTAATACTTTTACCAGGATAGTGTACGCATCAATAGGGTCTGTGTGCCCATCACCAGGGTCAGTATACCTAACACAACAGTCAGTGCACTTATCATTAGGGTTTGTATATCCATTACCTGAGTCAGGTAATACTGACCCTGTTGATAAGTAGAGTGACCCTGGTGATAGGTATACTGATCCTGGTGAAGAGCACACATACCTTGGTGATACGTACACTCATGACCCTTGTGATAGGTATACTGACTCAGGTGATGGTTATTCTTACCCTGGTTATAGATTTTGAGATTCTGGTGTTACGTATGCTGACCTTATAATATCTACACTTTTGTGTATACCGACTCTGGTGATGGATACATACTGACCCCTGTGATTGGCTACAGACCCTTGTGATACGTACGCTGACTCTGTCGATAGGTATACTGACCCTGGTGATAGAGAATGTAATAGATATACTGGTGATAAATGTACTGACTCTTGTGATAGGTATACTGACCTTGGAGATGGGCCCTCAGACCCACGGATGCGTACACTGACACGGCCGTTAGGTAAACTAACTCTGGTGATAGGTAATAGGTAGAGTTATCCTGGTGAAAGTCTACTGATCAAGGTAATGGATGTACAAACCCTGAAGATAAGTGCACTGACTGTTGTAATAGATATACTGACCCTAATGATGGGCACACAGACCCTATTGATTCGTAAACTATTCCTGGTGATAAGTATTTAGACCCTGGTGATGGGCATACTGGCCCTGGTTATGGGGGTACAGACTCTGGTGATGGGCACACAGACTCTGGTGATACGTACTCTGACCCTGGTGATAGGTATGAAGACCCTGGTGATAGGTATACTGGCCCTGGTTATGGGTGTACAGACTCTGGTGAAGGGCACACAGACTCTGGTGATACATACTCTGACCCTGGTGATAGGTATGAAGACCCTGGTGATGGGTATACTGACCCTGGTGATGGGTATCCAGACCCTGGTGTTGGGCACACAAACTCTGGTGACACGTACTCTGACCCTGGTGATAGGTATGGAGACCCTGGTGATGGGTATACTGGCCCTGGTTATGGGTATACAGACCCTGGTGATGGGCACATAGACTCTGGTGACACGTACTCTGACCCTGGTGATAGGTATGGAGACCCTGGTGATGGGTATACTGGCCCTGGTTATGGGTATACAGACCCTGGTGATGGGCACATAGACTCTGGTGATACGTACTCTGACCCTGGTGATAGGTATGGAGACCCTGGTGATGGGTATACTGGCCCTGGTTATGGGTGTACAGACCCTGGTGATGGGCACACAGACTCTGGTGATACGTACTCTGACCCTGGTGATAGGTATGAAGACCCTGGTGATGGGTATACTGGCCCTGGTTATGGGTGTACAGACTCTAGTGATGGGCACACAGACTCTGGTGATACGTACTCTGACCCTGGTGATAGGTATGGAGACCCTGGTGATGGGTATACTGGCCCTGTTATGGGTATACAGACCCTGGTGATGGGCACACAGACTCTGGTGATACGTACTCTGACCCTGGTGATAGGTATGGAGACCCTGGTGATGGGTATACTGGCCCTGGTTATGGGTGTACAAACTCTGGTGAAGGGCACCCAGACTCTGGTGATACGTACTCTGACCCTGGTGATAGGTATGGAGACCCTGGTGATGGGTATACTGGCCCTGGTTATGTGTATACTGACACTTGTGATGGGCACACAGACTCACGTGATACGTACTCTGACACTGGTGATATGTATGAAGACCCTGGTAATGGGTATACTGACCCTGGTTATGGGTGTACAGACCCTGGTGATGGGCACACAGACTCTGGTGATACGTACTCTGACCCTGGTGATAGGTATGGAGACCCTGGTGATGGGTATACTGGCCCTGGTTATGGGTGTACAAACTCTGGTGAAGGGCACCCAGACTCTGGTGATACGTACTCTGACCCGGTGATAGGTATGGAGACCCTGGTGATGTGTATACTGACCCTGGTTATGGGTATCCAGACCCTGGTGATGGGCACACAAACTCTGGTGACACGTACTCTGACCCTGGTGATAGGTATGGAGACCCTGGTGATGGGTATACTGGCCCTGGTTATGGGTATACAGACCCTGGTGATGGGCACACAGACTCTGGTGATACGTACTCTGACCCTGGTGATAGGTATGAAGACCCTGGTGATGGGTATACTGGCCCTGGTTATGGGTATACAGACCCTAGTGATGGGCACACAGACTCTGGTGAGACGTACTCTGACCCTGGTGATAGGTATGGAGACCCTGGTGATGGGTATACTGGCCCTGGTTATGGGTATACAGACCCTAGTGATGGGCACACAGACTCTGGTGAGACGTACTCTGACCCTGGTGATAGGTATGGAGACCCTGGTGATGGGTATACTGGCCCTGTTATGGGTATACAGACCCTGGTGATGGGCACACAGACTCTGGTGATACGTACTCTGACCCTGGTGATAGGTATGGAGACCCTGGTGATGGGTATACTGGCCCTGGTTATGGGTGTACAGACTCTGGTGAAGGGCACACAGACTCTGGTGATACGTACTCTGACCCTGGTGATAGGTATGGAGACCCTGGTGATGGGTATACTGGCCCTAGTTATGTGTATACTGACACTTGTGATGGGCACACAGACTCACGTGATACGTACTCTGACCCTGGTGATAGGTATGAAGACCCTGGTGATGGGTATACTGACCCTGGTTATGGGTATCCAGACCCTGGTGATGGGCACACAGACTCTGGTGATACGTACTCTGACCCTGGTGATGGGTATACTGGCCCTGGTTATGGGTGTACAGACTCTGGTGAAGGGCACACAGACTCTGGTGATACGTACTCTGACCCTGGTGATAGGTATGGAGACCCTGGTGATGGGTATACTGACCCTGGTTATGGGTATCCAGACCCTGGTGATGGGCACACAAACTCTGGTGACACGTACTCTGACCCTGGTGATAGGTATGGAGACCCTGGTGATGGGTATACTGGCCCTGGTTATGGGTATACAGACCCTGGTGATGGGCACACAGACTCTGGTGATACGTACTCTGACTCTGGTGATAGGTATGAAGACCCTGGTGATGGGTATACTGACCCTGGTTATGGGTATACAGACCCTGGTGATGGGCACACAGACTCTGGTGATACATACTCTGACCCTGGTGATAGGTATGGAGACCCTGGTGATGGGTATACTGACCCTGGTTATGGGTATCCAGACCCTGGTGATGGGCACACAAACTCTGGTGACACGTACTCTGACCCTGGTGATAGGTATGGAGACCCTGTTGATGGGTATACCGGACCTGGTTATGGGTGTACAGACTCTGGTGATGGGCACAGAGACTCTGGTGATACGTACTCTGACCCTGGTGATAGGAATGGAGACCCTGGTGATGGGTATTCTGGCCCTGTTATGGGTATACAGACCCTGGTGATGGGCACACAGACTCTGGTGATACGTACTCTGACCCTGGTGATAGGTATGAAGACCCTGGTGATGGGTATACTGGCCCTGGTTATGGGTGTACAGACTCTGGTGATGGGCACACAGACTCTGGTGATACGTACTCTGACCCTGGAGACCATGATGATGGGTATACTGACCCTGGTAATGTGTATACAGACCCTGGTGATAGGTCATGGGTAGATCTACAAGGGGTCAGTGACCTGTTCACCCCTAATACCCCCCTCCCCCAACAAAATAATTCCTGAGTAAAAAAAAAAAAGGAAAATAGATTTCTTCTTTCTTCCTCTCCTAGTCTTGGATTTTTTATTTATTTTGGACTAAGGTGTTTGTAGAACCTGGTGAATGGAACAATGCGCGAGATAATATTGGTTTACATAAAGTCTTTATACTAGCATACATGTATGTAATGAAACCATGATATTTTTGTTCAGGCACCTAGCATCGTAGCAAAGTGGGTTGAGGGCAGACTTATCCAATCTTGCCTTGAAAAAAAAAACCAACTCAAAAATACTTTTTAAATAATTGAAAATCCTAATCCGTGGGGGTAGGGGGCTAAGTGTACCTTTAACTTCAATTTCACGGTTTATTTCCTCTCTTTCATTTCATATTTTACATGGTCCCAAAAACATTGGGGGGGGGGTGCAACTGTATGTTAATTTACTTTTTTATAAGTAAATTCAAGAAAAATATTTGCTGCGAGAAAACGTGTGCTGGAGGGGGGCAGTCCCGTCCCCCTATCCCTGCCCCCATTCCAACGCCCCCCCCCCCCCCCCTCCGATGCTAAGTGCCTGTTGTTTTCCTGTAACATTGATTTTGATTGTTCTCTCAATTATTTATTTAATTTTTTGGTGTAAAATCTAATGTACATAACATTTTTATCACTTCTTATCATATTTTTCATATAAAAATCGCATTTTTAAATTGCACATATATCAGTTCGAAGTTCCTCCAAATAGCTTTCGAATTTCCTCCCAATCGTTTACCGATCCCGATGGAAAGTTGGTTCACGCATGCGCACATCCTGGTTATAGTGCCTGGTTATAGGATATAAAAAGTACCCTATTCTATACCTCCATCACAGGGGCTGTGAGCACATGTTAAATTTTCTAACAAATATACGAAATCAGGGTCATATTTCAAAGGCCTTAAACAATTATTTTGTAGAATGGCAACAGCAAAACTATCCTACAACGAGGACGGGAAAGCCATTTTAGGTAAGTCAGTAGTTTTATCATAAACATCCCTAAACCATGTAAACTGGTGTTGGAGCCAACCGAATACACCCACCATCATTATGATGTATAATACTTTTTTGACTTGTTTGGAGTATCAAATGATGTAAAAAATGTTTCAAGGACGAAATATGGATTATCTAGGCAAATGTATTTTACCGGTAGGCGTTTGTTGGCCTATTAATTTGTATAGTATGACAGTTATTTCTTGAAACATTATTTTGCTCTAAAATTGATATTATGATAAGGTAATAACATGACAGGTTTTCCCTATGCCCCCCTTAAACTTTAACCTTTTAGGCATTGAAGTAGTAATTTACAATTCTAATATACAAAATGCACTTCTTTTAACATGAAAATATATCTATCAGGTTGGGACCAATCTTCCAAATGGGATAGAATAGCCCAAACGGGATATAAATTTAAATTGCCAAAAATAAAAAAAAATTGATTTTGAAATTTTTGATATAAATCTGCATTAGAATAGATGAAATACACCAACTTTTAGTAAACAACTTTTTCTGTAGCTGACGGAGATTGATCCCTCAGTATATCCAAAACTTCTTGGGGATCAATCTTACAAACTATAGACATATAAAAAAAACTTCTTAACCAAAAGATGTTGCATTTGATTCACATTGATGCAGATTTATATTAAAAAGCCTGAAATAAAAAAAATTTTTTTTGCACTTTAAATTTATATCCCATTTGGGCTATTATATCCCAAACGGCCTATTATATCCCAAACGGGCTATTATATCCCATTTGGGAGATTGGTCCCAACCTGTCTATGATGAATTTCATCAATGAATCATTTCAGCACATTTCACCAATGGCAGAATAGATAAAAAGTGCACAAGACGAATTCATTTTGGTTACTTTGAAGGTGATCAGAATAACAAAAAATTAAAGGACAGGAAGATGTTGGTAAGTTAAACTTTTTTTTCACATTTCTGATCGGATTAGAATAGTGACATTTGTATTTGATTTCAATTAAATGGAAACGTTAAGCAGATGTTTAAGGAAAGATATACAGGAATTATTTTTTTTAACTGTATGGTTGACTTCATATTGACAACTACACTGGATATATTTCTAAATGCTTACTAATTTTCATACAACTTTGATGTTTTATAACCAGTCTAGATTTTATATTTTAACAAGCAAATTATGTTAAATCAAGAAATTGTGAAAGAAATTAAAATGGCAGTAGGCAAATTTATCATCACTGAATAATATTTATGCATATAGAATATTAAGTTTTTGATTCATAGAAAATTGCAGTTGTATGCAAAGTAATTTCTAACATTGAATTTGCACTGAAATTTCCCCACTTTAATCATACACAGGTTGCGGAGACCACTGACATGTCTTACGTTGGCCAAAATTATGGTCCCCTAGCCAGCACAATGCAGCAAAGTTGCAAGTATGACTTTAATTTAATCTATTTTACATACATACACATGTTTGTGTATACTTGTCATAACTAATAATTTGTTGTAATTTGTAGATATTATGTGGGTGTGTTAGATAAAACAACAGGGAAAATGAAAATCTGTGATGCAGAAATCTTCCAGATGCACCCAAAACCTTCAGGTAAGACAACTTACTCCTGGTCTATGGAAATTGAAAACGTGACAAAATTAATAAATCGGTGTAGAATCAGTGTAGAAAAGACTCGGCAGCAGAAAAAAATTAGAGTGGGCAATGCATACAAAAGAATCAAGAAATGATAAAAAAAAGATCAGTTTGTTGAGCTGATAAACATTCAGTCTAGGAATTGCATGAGCAGTATGATTAAGAAACATACTTGTGGTGTCTTTTTTAGACCAAAAAGCACACATTTGCTATCTGTCTTTATCTCCATTTGAACATATCACCTTCACATGAGATTGTCTCAGTAAGAATTCATCCAGGGCTCACAAGTTGTTTGTATTGTTTAATATCTGAATATTTTTGTAATTTACTTTACTAGATTAGAACTTCTGGTTTAAATTATGATAGATATTGATGATGAAGTGGAAACATTCTCCCTCCCGTCAACTGTCACAGAAAAAACCTTTGTAGAGAAGGTAAGACTAAAACTCGTGGACTAGAAACAAAGAGGAACGTGAACTAGATGTCTATATATAGATAGTTTTTTAGTGAAAAAAAACAGGTACAAGGGACAGTGTTTTATAATATTCATTTTATGTGGGAAAGAAAATATTTTAATACAATGTATATCATTTGGTCATGCACCAGTAAAAAACTCCACAATTTGCATTGCTCTGTGAAAATCATTTATAACGAAATGAACCAAATCAAGTAGTTAAAGCAATCAAAGACTTTGTAATAGACAAGAAATAAATGAATTAAAAAGCAATGGAGAATTGAACACCATCACAATGTTTAAATGAGTTGGAAGTCGCAAGCACTGTTTATGATGTACAGTGTATTCTAACCTCTGTATGACTCTCAGATCCTATTATATCCCAACCAATTTGCGTGGTACAATCAAGTTTGAGTTAATGAAGGAACCAGTATAATTAATCAAAAGCTGTTCACTAAAATGCATGACTCAAATTGCATAAGTGTGTTTGCACTTTGTAGAATGATATGCTGACTAGTGCCTTTGGAAGCAAGAAGAAACAGAGGGCCCTGGAGTCTCGGCTGAAGAACCAGATCAAGGGGAAGGCCCTGGACAAAGCCATGAGTTCCGTGCTCAGTCAGGCCTCTAGCATCGAGCCCGTGCAATGTTAGTTACACCAGTCTTAATATGGTCGATGGGGAGGGGGGGGGGGGGTAGAGAAAAAAACAGAGAAAGAGATTTGTTTAGCATTGTAATTTGTCATTATTTCAACATAATAATGGAAGGTTTTAATTCTAAAATACTTAAAGATTCTCAGTGTTTTAGTGTCTACCATACACCAGTTCTAGAAATATGAATAAGCACTCACATGCTGAGGAAATACCGGTAGTATTTATCAACTTTTGAAAAGTATCCTTTGTTTTGACTTTACAGTGACAGATTCCAATACAGAATATTCCATTACCCCTCCCATTAACCAGAAGGCAACAACACCAGGGGAGGTCTACGATATCAACTACAGTAAGTGTTCAATAGCTAGGGAGGTCTACGATATCAACTACAGTAAGTGTTCAATAGCTAGGGAGGTCTATGATATCAACTACAGTAAGTGTTCAACAGCTAGGGAGGTCTATGATATCAACTATAGTAAGTGTTCAACAGCTAGGGAGGTCTACAATATCAACTACAGTAAGTGTTCAACAGCTAGGGAGGTCTACGATATCAACTACAGTAAGTGTTCAATAGCTAGGGAGGTCTACGATATCAACTACAGTAAGTGTTCAATAGCCAGGGAGGTCTACGATATCAACTACAGTAAGTGTTCAACAGCTAGGGAGGTCTACAATATCAACTACAGTAAGTGTTCAATAGCTAGGGAGGTCTATGATATCAACTACAGTAAGTGTTCAATAGCTAGGGAGGTCTACCATATCAACTACAGTAAGTGTTCAATAGCTAGGGAGGTCTACCATATCAACTAATAAGTTTGAATAGCTGTGGAGGTCTACAATATGAACTAGAGTAAGATTTGAATAGTTAAGGAGATCTACATGTGCAATGTCAACTACAGTAAGTTTTAAAAAGTTTTGAATAGCTTGGGAGGTCTACGATATCAACTACAATAGGTTTTAAATAACTACTTTTGTTTTGAGGATTGAAATGTATTTCTGGTAATTTTTTCTTTCTTAGAATCATAGCTTGTGTAATTACAATGATAGTAGCAACCAATTCTCAATTGTTTTACCTGTAGTTGTTCACCCCAATGAGAAGCAGGCTACAGCAGAGGCCTCGGGAGTGTTCTTTGATGCTACATTAGACACCATCCAACAGTGGAGAAAGGAAAATAAGTAAAGAAATCTAATGTAAAACTGGTTTACTGCAATATATTTGACAGTGACTTTTGTGCTCTCATAAATATTGACAGAAAAGAAAAAGCTTTGCTGCCCCCTTTCCTCTGTAAAAGAAGATATACACAATAATCTGTTTGACATATTTATATGTTGATATTATACACTGTATATCCATCTACTGGATATGAGGACAACAACAAGTTTATTGTTTCTTAAGATAGCAATTATTTCTCACGTCACAAACTTGTTATTGTCTTCATAACCAGTATAAATGTGTCCGGAATGCAGCCAAGTTGGTTGGTATATAATTTTTAGTAATATCAGACTTTGAATTTAATTAAAGTAGCAATTCTGATTCAGAAGAAAAGTACAAGATCAAAGAAAAATTTATTTGATGTTTAAATATGTACACTCTATACTGATTAACACATGTTATTGTGGTTAAGTTTAACATTCTTTGTTTTTTTTGGTATAGGTATCCTAAACAGATATTGTCCTTATTATCAAGAATGCCAAAGACAGAAGAGCGCCGATCAGAACGAGCAACTTATATAATGTACCTGTACTACTTGATACACCTACACAACCTAAAGCAAAAACAGCTCAGGGATAAAGGTAAGCTGATCACAAACAAAGCCTGGCTGCTGAGCTTCAGACATAATTATTTCCTTCACGGATCAGTGGCAGCCATAGTTCCAAGTGGCTCAAGCATTATTTAAGGTGATATGGGACACCTTCATATTGTGCTGCACTCCCAATCAAAATAAAGAATCAATAAAATCAAGTGTAGTTTTCTATAACTGTTTATCCCGACAGTTGTTACCTAACAGAATAGTGAATGGGGTTTGAACATTACCTATGAATCTGAAAATTATGAGTTTAAATCTTGCTGGGCTATTTATGATTTTTTCCTATCCAAACAATTTTTAAAACATTTTTGGTCAAATATTAAAAAAATTTAAAATTCGACAATGGGAAAAGTATTTCAAATATAGGTACTTTTATCCACATCAATATGGAAAGGCATCCCATACCACCTTAAATCAAATGCTGGTAAGAGTAAGAAAAATTAAGGTTTTACAGAATTAATTTTAATTAGTTTAATTCAAGGTGCTTTGTTAGATATATTTCTATGAAATGTTCCTACAACTCTACATATCTTGCATGTTAAAGGAGCAAGAATAAACTTAATACATCTAATGACTTTGATTTGTTGCTTTTGGGGGGGGGGGGGCAACTTCAAAAATCTAGCTCCTCAATGATTGGACTGCATTAGAGTATTAAATGATACTGTGACAAAAAAGTACTGTAACTATAGATTTTTATCTTATGCAAGTATATATGTACTTCATTCTGCTATTCCACATTTTGTTTTAAAATGCAAGAATATAGTTTTGATATGGTTTGTAACTGAAGATTCAATAAAAGTGAGATAATAAAATGTGTGACAGTTGTTCTCATGATTTTATGCTTATATTAATTCCATGCATTAATGAAGAATCTACGATAGTATTGACCTTGTTTCTTATAGATCCCCTCCCCACTGACTGGCCAGATCATGTCCGGTTCCATCTCCTGAAGAGATTTACACAGACAATCAGTGGGACCAGCAAACAGAGGTACTCAAAGAGTCCCTGTAATTAACAGTGGCAGTGTTTTCTTTATAGAGGCACGTCCTAAAATGTACTGACCCACAGTTGTCAGAGGTATACAAGGATCAGATCAGATCCAACCTTGCCAGCCCACTACATGTATTTGTGATCAGTTTTACACGAGAGGGGGAATTAATCAGAAAGTGACCTATTTTACAATTTTAGGAACCCTCTCATTGAAATTGTCATACACAGAACAATCATTAGACTAGGAAAATGAAATCATATATGTGATAGTAGTATATGTAACATTTTCAGATTCTAACTTAAAAAGCTTTATATAACCTTGAATTCACTGAATATCTATAAAGTTTAACTATTGTTGCAAATGCTAAAGAGACAAAGTTATTTAATAATACTGAGTGATTTTCAGAGTAATAACTTGGCATACAATGTACTTACTATTGTTTCTCTTGGCATTGGCAATGAGTCTGCTGAGAAATGTAAATAATTCAGTTTTACTAACAGCTAGGCTGTAGTTGAATTTGCTTGGAAACATCAGCTTGAATTAATGTTGACAATTTTAAATTTTGAAAATGTACGTAGAATACTATTTTAAACAATTTTTTGTTGCGCTAACTTCTTGCATTGTGCTTTTCTTTCTGTTTTAACAAAGAATTGAATATTGTTATTTTTTCCCCCCAGAATCATGCCTGCCAGACTAAAAGATAAACTAGTGTGTCACATACTGGTCCTCTGTCTGTTTTTGGAGGAATTTTCATTGGAGCTGACAAACCTTCAGACTGATCTCAGCAAATCTCATGAAATGTAAGATGACAAAAAATGGAACCATTCATATATTCAGGGTTATATCAATCTGAATTGTCTGTGGCACAAAGCTTATAAACAGCAGTTCTGATAGACAAACCAAATGTCAAGGAAAACATATTATAAGGTCTTTCATCTGTGGTGGTTTTTGGGAGTTGATTTAAATCAACTCTCCTATGCAGTTACTCTGGCAAACCGAAAGTGAAACAGTTTTTGGACCTAAGCACAAATCATAAACGCTGACAAGACTAAGTTCTTGAAAATAATAGAAAAAAAATCGATGTAATGTATGCCAAAGCATTGTTTTTCAAGGAAACTTATCTTTAAACACTTTGAAAATAGTCAAATTTTATATACTTTGAACAGTTTAGACATTTTTGTAGTCTCGTGTATTCCTACGCCAGAGTTAATATAGTCTCGTTCAACCAGACGCTTGGCTGTCTCCGTAAATCTGCGACAAGTAGAGAGGGGGCTCTCTTGCTTGTCAAATATTAACGGAGACAGCCGAGCATCTAGTTAAATGAGACTAGAGTTCGATATCAGTAGTGCTTGGATCCATACAACTTTTAGAATTGTTTCGATAACTAATACATACTAGTTGTTGAAATCTATCTTTAAATATTACACAACATGATTCATATGGGGTTTCTTGTCGGAAAAGTCTAAAAATTCATATTATAAAAAAGTGCGTAATTCAAATACAAGAAACTAGAAACTAATTGCCATGCAAGATAAATTGATTTTAAAATAAATGATAATCGATAAAATCAACTCCCGTCAGTACTTCAGTACTTTGATTAATTGTGGTGACGAAAATTTTTCCTTTGGCCCAAGTTTACAGTCAAAACGCTTAAGGCAAACTCTGACGTGAGACTCTTTGCTGTATCAAAATAGAGTAGAAAAAATAAATATACCATAGATAGAATTCAGTTACTAGTAAATTTTTACAGTACATACAAGTGTAAAATTGCTTCTTTTTTATGCTTAATTATTCAAAGTTTAAGATGTTCACATGTGAATTTTGTTTTAAACAGACTGTACAAACATTGTCAGATTCTTGGCTGTTCAACAAAAGTCAAGAAGGTGACGACAGAAGAGGGCAGTACCTCAGTCCGATGGGCGACCCTCTCCCTCCCCCTCCAACTACCCACCCAGGAGCGGCGGAAGAGGAAGCACTAGTCTCCATACATACAGTGTGACCTAGGGGGTGGGGGAGGAGGAGTCTTCATACACAGAAGTTGATGCTGGTGTCACTGTGTGTGGGGAGGTGGATAGGTTGTTGATTGTTAACATTTTACAGACATAAAAAGGGGGAAGGTAGACTAGGGCTTACCTTCTTTGATATCTCTTCAGCCTCAAGCAAGGAGAAGAAAACATCAGAGCTTGCCAATAAAATTTATATACTAACAGTACATTGCATATTAAGTTGTGTTTTTTCTAATTTTATTTTCGGATATAAATTTGTAACTGATACTGTTACACAAAGACAAGTTGATGGTGATAAATACAAGGTATAAAGCTGTTTAAAATGAAGAAGGAATGTCTCAGACTTCACATTAATTGCTCAAATCTTTCTGGTAGTGAAAATTAAAGCAGAGTTGCTAACAAATGAGTTATCCACACTGTACCATAGCACAACTTTTAAATCCCAAAGATAACAAAGAAATACCTGGTACTATAACTTTACATTTTTTATTTTGTTGTTGCAGATAATCATTTACATATTACAACATAATTATTTTAAAATAGTAAACCAATTGGTCTAGACTTTTGTGGTATTTTTTCACACACAAACCATATTAGTATATTTATACATATAAGGAGGATCAACCTCACGTTAGTAATAAAAACTCACACATTTTGATATCACGCAATAGGTGTACACGGTATATATACCTGTATGCAGAATTGCGTATTGTGATCCTGAAAGACCGTAATTAACAATCCATGTGTACACAAATCATGGTAAAATATAAAACAACTAAATCTTTTCTACAGAACTACTAACTGTAATCCACACATCTAAACTTGCTTAAAAACCCAAGACACTTCCATACCCATATATCAATAGAAATCAATGTATGTATACATGTATATACTGAATAATTATTTTGATAATGAAAGACATTGTGTATGTCAAGCTTGTGACTTGTACAAAATTCAACAATAAAAATACTGCTACAGTGAACACAACTCTAACACTCAAAAAATCTTCCAATAAAAAAACAAGACCAGTAAAAACATGGAATCTGGCTACTGAAGTCTAAAACATATAACCATGAATGGTGCCGGACTGTTAACAAGTTTATTAATGACCCAAATGATTTACTCTACTGAAAGATGGCAATTAAATTAAAATTTGTCATATCAACACATTATGTTTGGCGCTGAAACATGGCAAGAAACCTGATCATATTTACCAATGACTGACAGCTGATGACATGTTGAAGTGATTTACTCGTATTTAAACATGGTACATGATAAGCATGTTAAATAAATATAATGTGTGTCTCAAAATACACGATTTACCAGCATATATACATGGAATATTACTAAATTATGATTTATCAATTCAAAAATGTCATGATTATACAATCGTGTTAATTGATACATGACTTAACAGTGTAGAATCATGGAACATGACGATTACGATTTATCATTATAGGCATGGCACATAACTTCATGATGAGGACATGCAATTATCAGTACATGTACTAGTTCTGGATTTGCCATTATTTAAAAAGTTTTTTAAAAAGCTGCAAGTTTCAACCATGTAAAAACAAACTAAATATAATGATAAACATGTACACACAGTGTTATGGTAAAATGACTGGCCATGGGGAATTTAGTGACGGCATCATTTACATGCTAAGAAAAGTCAAAGCATAGTGTATATGACCAGCATCAACATGTAAATAAAATCTAATAGTAAATAACAGAACAAACCACTTCATCACCTCAAACAATTATTAAAATTAAAAGTTGATTATTTACAATGTATATAAACTGCAACTGGAGAGGAAACTAGCTATCACTAACAAAAAAGACATCTGCCACATTGCAATGATCTAAGTATATTGCCATCTTCTCTTCAGATTTGAATATGAAAATGAATGATTAATCTCAAACAATATACTACTCTTTGAATTATACACTTTAAGCTCTTCTGAATTGATGATGTGGAAAATAATATCTAAAACTCAAGTTTTCACAAAGAAAAGAGTGAAATGATACATGTATGACCAAGCTAAACTGAAAGTTCAAAATAACTTAACATGAAAGGAGAACAGTTAAAACTAAAACATATCAGTACATGTAAAAATCTTGTATTTCTGACTAGAGTCTATACTGTCACTAAATTACTAGCAGTCCTAAAACTGACCTAAATAAACAAAAACTGCCATCAAATTGGCCTTGCATATCACATCATCCTTGACATTTTTGAAGTCTTTTTAAAGTACTTTCAAGACAAGGTAATAAAATCACTCCTGAAGCTTAATTAAAAATCAAAGTGGCATAAATTAAAATAAACAATGCAAAAGACTAAAAGCTTATGCTAACAACAACTTTCATTGTGACCTTCTTAGTATCTCTGAATGGCGCATCTTTGGGAACCAAATTTTAAGACACCGTGGATTTTCAATCTTTGTTGATTGGACTAATGACCATCAATAGCCTTCAGAAACTTCTGCCGAATGAGTCGTGGAATAACCTTATGTCTGGAACAAGACAAACAATTTGTAAAAATCTTTTCCTATCAAATTTTTAGAGATTAAATAAGAGGCCCATGGGCCACATAGCTGACATAGCAATATCATTCAATTTAAAACTAAAAGAAGTAAACTAGTTTTTCTGATTTTTTTTTCAAATGGGGGAAGATATTATGGCTGTTGTCACTGTATAAAAACATGAAGATTTGTACATTATGTTACTTTCATATCAAGTTTAGTTATATGTTTAATCCCTAAGTTTTTTTTTCAGAGAAAAAGTATGTCCAGTTTAATTATTTACTCTTAGAAGGAATATGGCCAACATGTACATTTGATAAAAAATAACCGTTAGTAACAGTTAAAAACAGACAGATAGACAAAAGATGATCAGAAAGTTTCAGTTCAGGGGGAACTAAAAATTTGACACTTTATGACATTGACCTTATGAAATGTCAAGGTCATTGACCTGCCTTACCTGAGAGGTATGAGTGTGAAGATGAGAACTGGGAAGAACATTTTAAGATAGGGGTAGGGAGTGAAGCCGAACGCACACAGCACCAGCAGCTGCACCAGCTGGAGAACGGTGAACAGGTGGATTGTCCTCTGGGGGACCCGTCGTATGTAGTGGTTTGGTGGGTAGGCACTCTGAAAGCATATCAATTTTTCTTTAATTTTTTCTGCTGAAGATCACATTTTTTTAATTAAAAAGTATCAGGTAGTATGCTTTAAGTCTCAAATGATAACATTGTTGCATTATCTATCAATATCTTACTCATTAGAATTTTTTTAAAAGTATACAAATTGAATATACTGGTTAATTTTAACTGGTTTAGATTCTGATTCCATATTAAATTTGAGGATTTATTGTTCAGGTAAAATTGCAAGAAGTAACCTCACAAATTTTAAAATACTGCTTATATTTTTCTGACAGTCATAATATTACACAAAATTTGTGTGTTCCTGATTATATATGATATATTCTTGCAATTGGATACAAAATGACAGAATTGTAGAATGAAGTACCTATATAAGATAAGGAATTAACATCAGTTAGAGAAATTATGTACCTGTTCTGTGATGAGCAGCATGATGCGCTCAAACAGTTGGTTCCCGTACAAAGCGGTGACCCCCACGTACAGGAACAGACCATACAACACCGGGGTAGGAATATAGGCCAGGTAGTTCAGGATCAGTAGTGACAGACCAATCAGAATGTGGGAGAAGATGGCAGTTAGTCGAGTCTCCCTCACTCGCACAATACTTTAAAAAAAGACAGTCCCATTTTATTCTACAAGTCATGGAAGGTTTCCTTTATTCATAATCTATTACAAGACTTCTACATGGTAGCTAATTTTGCATTCAAATTATAATACCAAATATCGATACATGTACATGTAAGAACCAGGTAACTGTACAATATTTTCTATCTCCTGCAAAGCTTCTTTATATAATCAAAAATTACAGAACATAAAGGCTGATTCGGTAACTTTATAAAGAGTGGATTGACCTACATTTGGTAGATATGGCCTTGGTCCACCCTCTCCTCTACATCAGCCAAGGCTCGAACGTGCAGGGGGGAGTGGGGCAGAGCGGCGTGAACCCAGGGGAAGGCCAGCAGACTGAGGACAGCATTGATTACACCACACACCAGCAGGTCCCAGTGGTAGGCAGTCCCCTTCTTCAACCTACAAAGAGAGTACAAACACCTTTAGACTTGATCTTGATTTCTGTCTTATATGGCTACATTTATCACGGAACAAAGTAATATCCACACTTTGGTAATTCGAATTTACATTGATTTACATCTATCAATCATTCATCAGATTTTTATTTGTAGAAATTGTAAATTCGGAACAATACTAGTACATGTGTATTCTAAAAATATGAATGATGTAATATTAAAAAGAGCTTTATATTGTCAGTCAAGATTGTGTATGTCCTTGTACTTGATACACACATGTACTTTGCAGCAAGTCTATTTTCAGATTATGTGTATGCAGCAGTAACTGTTTGGTATATATAATTGATGCTTTTTTCACTTACTTGTTTTGTTGAGCATTCACGAGAGCAGCTGAGATGTTCTGGTCCATGAAGAACAAGAGTGACAGACAGAAGCCCAGCCCCATAGCTCCAAACACCGCCCCCACAGACAGATTGTGGAAGGGGACCACCTTAAAGACCTCCAACGATAACTCGCGGGGAGTAAAACTGCTATCCACTGCAACAAAATAGTAACTCCTCATGCACAATGTTATATACAGCTGATAATTCAACTTACATCTCTCACCATTCAATTTTCTTTGTCATCAATTGATATATGGTAATCTAATGAATTTGCTAATTTAAAGGATCCGATAAATTTTGTATGATGTTAAGTCAATAAGATTCACTTACACTGTACATCCCTGAAAATGTAGGAGCCAAAGAAGCTCATGATCACCACGGCAACAGGAAGTGAGTAATCTGCCAGCAGTTCTCGCTTCCCAGCATTCAAATACGGTCTAAAATTATCAACATTTACATAACATGTAGCTTTTTTTTTCAATATGTTTTAATCCAGTCACTGATTAAGCAGACTATATCATATTTGTAACAACCTTGTAACATTGAACCTTTTTTTTCTCGAAAATTTAGCCAAAAATAGAATGTCACAAAATAATAAAGTCTATAGGAGTACATTTTCATTTACTTACGTCATCGTAAAGTTATACAGAGTGACACCCAGCCACAGAGTCCCTAGTAACAGAAGTAGATACAGAAGACTGACGTCCCTCTCGCAACCACCAGGGGGAGCTGTTGAGTTTACGACAGAGGCGACAGAGTTTGTGAGATTCGATGTAATGGAGTAGTTTACTGCTGAGTTAGCAGTGGTCGTCATGGAACAAGCTGGAATGTTGTAGTGGGCTGCAAAGTCTGTATAGTAAAAGGAACCATGCCAATGAATTCAATCTTATCAAAATCATGACTACTCACAAACACTGAATTTTAATTATATTGTGATAATAAAATCACTTCATTAACTAACAGTTGTGTCCACATTGTAAAAAAAGTCACTGTGCTTACAAATACATGTACCTTTAATTTGAAAAAATCCAAATGTTAATGTGCCAATGTTTGAGTTTATTTAAAAAGGAAATAATTTTTTTTTAACTTTTTAGGTTTTTTTCTTGTGCCATTTAAATATACATGTCTTATGTCAGATAGAAAGTGTTCAAAAGAAATCTTTCTCTTAATGTCTTGTCTGCTACAGCTGTGTTATAGCGATCTGCCAACAGTTTATCCCTCTCAAATTCACTCACATGCAAATTCAAGATCAGATGAAAGAAACATTTCAATGGTTTTAAAATAAAATTTCAATTGCAGAAGAACTTACTACTGACAGCATCCTTGAAAGCGTCAACGCAGAATGCGATGGATATAAACAACGCAAAAATTTCCTCAGAGGATCTAAAAAAAAAATCAAAAACCAGTATATTATTTCACAAGTCTAACATCTGCAATAGTTGTCATGTCTGTTGAAAATAAACAAGAATTCCCTGATTGATTCCATTTATTTCCTTTTATCAATGCTTCAGACGGTTTAAGAGATGTGTCAATCTTCTTTTTACAAATATTTACGAGAGTTCTGTCACATATTTAGATCGATCCGTATCTGCTTATTGATCTTTTTTATTCTAAGAATAAATATTCTAATCATGAGACGTACAACATGCAACCATATTGAAATTATAACATTAACCTTGTAAATGACCTTGAACATAGTTTTGACCTTGAAATACTTTAATAATGACCGTTACCTGGTATAGTGGTTTAATCATTTTCCTTGACTCTTCACACAGAGAAGAAAGGGAGAAACAATATCTTTAGTCTTCCCCCTCCTAAACCTCCTCTATTCCAATGATTGACAGAGATTGACATTTTGATATTTCTTGAGATTGATATTTGAGATCAGCCTACCTTGTTGACCACTTCATCAACACGCTGAGATCAAACGCTGAGTACAGGAACAGGAAGAAGCTATTCCAGAGGCCTACACAAGCGTACATAGCTGGGAAGTCTATGTCAAAGTCCTGACAAATACTATAGATAACTGCAATAGCAAACAGTGGGTGACAATACAGTTAGGATGTGGACCCACAGAAAGAACGCTTATTACACAGATTCAGTAGTAAAAACAAATACCGGGTATATGCATATTTCATCAAGTTTCTGTTTAATAAAACAATATGAGCTTTGAGTACCTAGGATGTTTCTACAACTAGGCACATGTATGTTCTGTTACCCATATTTCAGGCTTTTCAAATTTGTAACGCATGAATTTATTTTCTGATTCAAAAGCCAAGTCTAACACTCATAACTTATCAAAAATCAGATGCTAGGTGTTTGCAATGGAGGTGATTCTGTGAGGGGTACTGTACTTACTTTTAGTGTATAAAGCTAACGGTGCAGTGGTCAGGAGGACAATATGTGGAGTCCCACCAAAAAACGCAAACACCAGACCCCCAAACGTCTGAGAGTATAGAACCTTCTCCACATCTGCTCAGGAAAATAAAACAATATTTAGAATTACAATCAATCAGTGCGACAAACATTCTTGTGTAAATTCAGCATTGATAATCTGGAATATCTGGTTGTGTAAGAGCGTTTCTCTGCTCATCATACAAATTTAAATGGGAATTTATTTTACAGTGTTCTTATATCACCATAGTAAACTTCTGTATAAATATATATATCGTTAATTCTCAACTTTATCAAAATTGATAAAAAAATATTAAAAATAGCTTTAAGACTAATTTTAAAAATTGACATATGTGTTTTTGTAATTACTATATACAACATCTAATGACTACTTTTTTATACAGAAATAATAAAGAGAAACTGACTGAGTTGGTCTTTGGTGTTGTTGGCATTGAGGACACCGAAAGCAATGGAGGGCATCAGACAGGCAAAGTACAGAAAGAATGTGGTGGAAATCGTCTTCTGGATCGACTTGTTTCCTACCACTCCTGAAATTACAGCGAAAATCATTTATTCTTCATATCTTATACATATTTAGATTTTTTTTTAAAAGTGTGTACCGGTATTAGGCCCAGACCCTTGCTTCCTCATTACAGAGATCAATCAAATTTTGATGAAATGCAAGATTCCAAAATTTCATCTTCTCTTAAAACATAATGAATTCTTAAAGACATGGAGGAACTGAACATCATGATTTTGAAATTATCCAATATACAAGGGTGGTATTCTAAATTGTTATAACTGGTATGCTAACATTAAGCTGGTGAAAAAATTTCTATCACATTTTCCAATTCCTCTTGTAAAGAGTACATTGAATGCAATTTTGGACACTTTTTGAAAAACTAATGGTTTATCAGCAATTGCCGCTGCATGCATAAGCTGTGCTGCATGTCATATTTCTATAAATAACTCCTCGGTATGAAGAAATCATCCTGATTTAATTTGATTTTAATGATCTTGATACAATTTACTCCAGTACTTAACCCCTTGACATCAATAATTGTGCTGATTTTAATCATTTATTTTATTCTGTCTTAAAAAATCTCGCATTTGATCTTTCATGATTTATACATCATAAATACATGATAGTCTCTCCCATCAAGGGAGCTTGATCATTAAATTTTCTCTCTGTGTTGTTTCTTTCCACTTTCTTTGCCTTCTTCCTGATCAAAAGCAACCTGCAACTATTACTGATGCTTATCCCGACCAAAATTTGCGTGCTTTATTATGTTGTTGTTTAATGATTAAAATCTGAAACATTAAGACCTTCTTGTGAGCATGCACAACATGCTTTACAGGATGAAAATAGATCTGCTGCATACTATTAAAGCACTCAGAGAAATCTAATATTCTGTTACTTCTTTTCGACTAATATCATACTTTTCTGTAAGCTGCCAAATCTTTGTTTAGCTATCAGAGAGATTGCTACAGAGACGAAATTAAAACCTCAAATCTATTTTCACACACCAAAAGAAAATCTATGAGTTATTTTTATGTTTATGGAGATTGACTAATTAAATGAGAAAACTATAAAGTTGATAAACTTGGCCAAATTTATCCACTGACTTCAGACTGAAAACATTGCCACAGTTTTGGGATGCGTTAATTGCTTGCATAAGTGACAGCTTACAGTTCTGTGCCTGTTAAGTGAGGGGAGTCTGAACTCACCGTCTTTGAAATCAGAGACGTAGACAGGGATTCTCCGCCTTAGGTCTTCTCTGATCCCCCGGAACAAACTACATCTGAATGAACTCTGCAAAAATCAATCATCCACAAATCATTAAATGTCGCCAGGTCTTAGAAAAGCAATTCTCATATCATTCTGCATTCCGAGATACATGATTTAATCCATAATAAATTGCCTACTTTTAAATATAGCTTTGGTATAGATCTATAAAAATCAGTCTAGACTTCAATAGATATACTGGTAACCATTATACTTGTATGAAGTCGTTGTTAGACTACCTGTTTGCAGGATGTATCTATCTTCTTAGCTAAATATATAGCTCCCTCTTCAAAGCTAATGGTCTGTTCATTTCTAAAAATCTATCTTAGCTCTAAATAATGACAATTCCCTGGTACATGTGTGTGGCATGTTGCAGATTTGACTGCATGTACAGATATATCTAAAATGCAGCTTTAACAAGAATTCGTAATTAGGTTTCAGACCAACTAGAATGTTCTGTTGGTGCCATCATATGTAGTAATTATTACTATCTAAACAATCTAATTCAGAGAAATTCAAATGATCTACTTGGCAAAGAGTGCTAAAGGGGCGACTGACAGCATCATAAATTACATATGTATATTTGTTATACCAAAATAAAGGGTTCTTCACCTGTTCTTGATGTTCAGCAGAAAACATGGCTTTCTCCGAGGCCCAGTTCTTTTGTTTCTCTGCCAGAGCGTTGGTGTGAGCCTCCAGGATTTCCTTGAACTCCGGCTCTGTATTGACCTCCAGTAACTTCATACGAAGCTCAGGGTCAGACATGATGGTGGCAAAGGTTCTCCCTGTCTCCAACTCATTCTTTGTTCCTTTCTGCATATAGAAGTACAAATTTAAGAGAATTTAGGGTGATTTAATTACTGCAAATGATATCAAAGTTAGAGAAATTAGGAAGCGTGGTCCTTAATAAACTTCAATCTGAATTTCATCGGCAGATCTTGCTGAGGCTGTATATTTTAATTCCCACAAACTGTTTTCACCTCATTATTAGGATTTGATATTAAGAGCTTTCAGAGTAAATATTTGATCATGTGCAATTATAATGTTTGTGTTTTTAGAATTGTTCTCTATTGACCCTCTTAACCTCTTTGGTTAGAATCAGTAAATCTTTAATCATTTACAATACTGTAATTCTGTTTGAGATTTCAGAATTCTTCTCTGTGGACCCCCTTACCTCTTTGGTGGGGGTCAGGACCACAATAACAAAGTACACCTCCTGACTGGCGGTTCCCAGGTTAGCTGGGTGGTGTAGGCGGGCTATCCCTACATGTCTGGACTGGATGGAGGGTATACTGGCCCTGTCAATCAAAATTATCCACTAGGTTAATTCATGTCTACCAGTAAATCATGGCTACAGCTGGTATTAAATTAAAAAAATAATTAAAGGATAATTAATGATAAACTTAAAGATGTGAAATGATAAATCAAAGCAGGAGTCAATTTTCAAGGAATGACATTTTTTTTTACTGATAAATGAGGACACAATTTTGTTAATTACATTGCATGAGGAAATGTTTCATATTTCTTAATTCATTTCATTATTCATTGAGGATACAAGTTTTTGGTGAAAGGGACCAACAAAAGCCACAAAAATTGATCTACTATAATTTCTTATAATTCCATAGTATACATGCAGTAGAATATTGGGTAAAAAGAAGGTGGAAATCTAGTTGTAAGACAGCAAAAGCTCTGCAGTATAACTGTGTATTCTGGGCGAAACAGTGTGGGGTTCTGTGTTAATACTTCACCTTGCCAATCTTTGTCGAATTGGTTTTGTTGTAAATATTTACTGCAGATGCTCACGTAAAATTTATGCAGCACAGAAATAATACCAAAACAATTTTATTTATGTGTGAAGAAAATGACCTTGACCTCAAAACCCACATTTTTAAGAGACATCATCTTATCATGCTCCACAAAAAAAAAATTAAAATAAAACTTTAAGAATTTTATTTTCCTGCAAGATAAGACAAGCTTGAAGATGACTGACCTTATAAAAGATTATACATCAAGCTGAAACTAAGCAATGTTCAGAACATTAACTGCAGATGATGGGATAAAATAAGTGTACTAACATACGTGAACATTTATTTACAAGATTTCATCCACACCCTAAGTTTTCATCCCACCCAAAATTATGGCCATAAAAACAACCTGCAAGCATCAGGTCAACAAAGTTTTCTTGGGATTTCTATTTCTGAGAGTCAGCTGTTTAGTGCAACGGTTTAGTGTATAAATTTGGATTGAAATCTATTGACACATACATGTATAACCGAGTTGAGGTTGAGGTGAAATAGTGTTTTTATGTTGGAGAATGCTTTGTATCAATATCATGGAGACTGTATGTTCGTTTGTTATGTATGTTATGTGTGTGCATGTTTTATAAAATTTCAAACTTCTCAGTACTTTTAAACATTTAAAACAGTGCAAAAGTTGATGCTGTGGAGAAGACTTGCAGTGCTTTGCATAGAAATATCAAAGAGGACGAGAGAAACAAAGAGTAGGCCTTACAAAGCACAGATCCAGTTCTGGTCGTAATCAAAGCCCCCTCCCTCCGATATGCTGGTACACTGAAGGGTTCGACTCAGCTGATGAACTAAAGAAAACATAACATATGGAAAGTACAGCTCAGATGTGAGCAAAGAAATTATCAAACTCATCATAATTTGTATCTAAACAATAAAATATACTGGCAACATATGGCATACTTCATACTAAAAAGACAAAAGTGCATGTATCAATGTTTATGTACTTTTAATTATATAATTCCACAGATTATGATTTCATACTTTAGAATACATACTGGAGTGCACATACAACTGAGACAAGGCTACTAAGATTGAATGCCCAAAAATTCAATTTTTTATCATACATGAACAAAAGTTATAATTATATTGATAATGAAGTCCTACTTGTTACTGACACATTGAACTTTATGCACAGAAATTATAACTTGAAACTGGGTTTGTTTTTCATTAACAAGGAGAGATGAGCGCACTTTTGAGCCACCTAGAATGCATAATCTTATCAGACACCCACATAATTCACAAATACTAATTAATATGCCTAAAATATTGAAATTGATATCTTTCATATGAAATGTGGTTAAAGCTCACGAGCTCATTTTCAACCAACACGAGGACCTTGACTATTTAAGTACATCCCAACCTTGACCTATAACTTACCACAATCATGTGTGAAGAGAGCTGATCTGGCCTGGTCAAAAGAGTGTTTACTGCCAGAGCTATCAAGCAGCTTGTGGAGAATTTCATCGATGATTTCATCCAAACTGACCTTGTTAAGGTCAAGAATTAAAACTGTCTTTTTGAGAAAGTTTTGGACATCCATTGTTGCTCTGACTTCCATGGAAAAGTCTTTCATAGGCAGTTTCTGCAACATCAAAATCAAATTCAGATTGGGAGATCTCTTTCTCTTTCTTTCTCTTGTCTCTCTCTTTCTCCTGTCTCTCTGTCTCTGTCTCTGTCTCTCTCTCTCTCTCTCGGTTAAATCTCTAAAATTAGTTTTATCTGTTGGTATTTATTATTCTTTATATTTAAAACCCAGATGTATATTGGATTTTTATACTTTCCTTAAATAAAACACTAACTGTTAAATATCTTTTTTTTTTGGAAATGATAACGAAATACGTGCATTTGTAAATTTTCTTTATCAGCTAGAATCAGAGATATTTCAAATAAAATGTTGCTTCTGAAAACAGCGAGTATTTCGATTTCATGCATGCACTCTAAGTCAAGACTGACAGAACTTTTCACAGATCTTGCGAAACTCAGAGGGAAGCCTTATAATTTGCTAATTTCACCTCCTGGTTATTTATTTTGGTCTCTTTCTATCACAAATCGCGTCTCTAAACTCATGTTCTAACAAATGGAAAGAGGAGGGAGTTAAATAAATCGAAAAATGTACTTTTCAAATTCTTAGATAAACCACTCAAGCATTTCAAATTCTCGTACAGTAGTTGTAGTTTCATCAGGTGGCTGAGCTATTTCTGTACGGCATCCTATGTAATTAATGCACTTGAGCTTTTAATTCCCTACATATATATAGAGAACATTTTTCCTCCTTCCTATTGCATGACTCTAATATTTCATTGAGAGATATGTTAATCAGCTGGGCAGATGCAGCGATGAAATACAGGAATGCATCCTTTTAGATATACACAATATATTTTTCAAATGAATTCGTTTATAACCTACCTCATGCTTGGAGTACATAAGGGTCAATCCCGACTCATCTAGAAATATGAAACATTAACAGTTGAATCAGTCGTTAGCAAACATCATGGATATACATAAACACATGTAAACTATAAACATCAAAAGCAGACTGGTCGTAAAATAGCAACAAACTTATATTTATGATATAAACTTTCGTTTGTTGTTACTTCAACAAAGATCGCATACGGAGTGCAAAAATCAGTTATCAGTTTCATTAATCTCTTTCAAAGTGTGAAAATTCCCGATATGTAATAAAGTGCTATTATCTGACTTGAAAGGATTAACTTTGCAATCATGCAGTTCTTTATGCTCATCAATGCAGATTCTGTACGCATAAAATGCAACCCTGTCTGCTAGAAATAAGAGAATTTGACTTTGTAGAGTTGATGCATTTAACATATCTCCATTAAAAGGTTCATCAATTCATTAATATATATAAGTAATTACTTTGCCATTATCCCAAGACTTATAGAAGCCCATTTTTTCTCAATTACCTTCATGCAAATTAGTGTGTTTATTACATTGAAGAATTATTTCTTATGATTCTTATTGCATATAATCTAGTCATTTATATTTTATATTCACAGTCATGTACAGTTGATTGTTGGTATCTCAAACTCAGATATTTGAAATACCATGGTATCGTATAATTAACTCATTATGCTGAACTTTAAAAATATCAATCCTTTAGACTTCAAGAAGTTTGACAGTATACTTATGTGTATTTTTTATATAGGATCTCCTGTTTTAATTACTTACGAGTCAGATTTAAACCTCGATCATTATAGACTGTCCAGTTAAAAGTGTGTAAATCTATCCCCATATCCACAAGACTCTCTTTGCATTTAGATGAGAACATGTACATATCAAGTTGAATAGGAATTTTGTCTCATCAAAAATGCTTTACATCAATGTATATTCAGGCATACATGCAGTAAATAGAAATATAAGTAAAGGCAAAAAAATAATGACTGTCCTGTACAGATCACTTGACTTGCCTTGGAGTTTTGTTTGCAAACTTGAATCTAACAGAAACAGAAATACATAGAGAATAATGATTCAATATACCTGCATTGCTGTCTGATACTAGAGAGGATAAATCTATAAAACAACCCCCTGTAGGGCATTTTTATATTTTCCAAATTATCTCCCCTTAAAAAGGAGCCTGCATGGCCTTCAATTTGAAAACATTTGAAAGCACTTCACCCAAAGACGTCCTGTGCCAAAATTGGTTGAGAATGGGGCTGTGACTCTTGAGAAGATGAAAATATGAAAATTATGACATTGATAATGACCTACTGACTTGTACAAGATAAAAAGGAGTAGCTTCAGGTCTGTAGCTTCCGGTTTGAAAAATTATTGTCCATCTGATTTTTTTCAGAATGGGAGCTACAGAACTTCTAGGTTGTACATTTTAATTTTTTCAGACCAGGAGCTACAGACCTGTGGCTAAAAAGCCATCACAATGCAATATCAAAAATTCATAATATGGTTGATATCCACCACGCGTTGAGGCAAATGTGATAAAAACAACTGTCAGTATTACAACATTGCCAAAACATCTTTATTTCATCAAGTGCTAGCAATTTATACAATGGTTTTTTATCATCACTTGCTTTTTTCTAGCACATGGCATGCAGGTGTCATTTTAGAATTTGAAACAAGTTATTTGACTTTGTAGATGTATGATTAGCGAACTTCCATTGCTATGAAATAAAAAAAACCTTGATTTCTATCACAATTTCGCTGTTGGTTAAGGCATTTGTTAGTGATATGTTGCAGATCTCTTTAAATATGCAGGAAGGAAATGCCTGAGTATAACAATTTTTGATTTTATAAAAATTTTTTTACTTTAAGTCTAAGTTTATATGGCACTTAGCAACATTGTTAAAACAGGGATTATACTAGTATCTTAAACAGAGTGTTCTTAATTCCTTATCAATTTTTCTTTAAGTGTCCCATTTGACCTTATTGTGGAACAAAGTCACTTGTGCATGTACGAATTTATTGCCGAGTGTGTACGTCATACAGGTATGGCATCAAAACCTGGTTCTCTATATCATCACCTAACCATCAATGTCACTGGCAGGTTTGCTTCAGTTGATGCAAGACCAATTTCAGTAAGCTGATCTTTATTGATATAACCATGTAATAAAACAATTGCTGACTTTTAGGGGGACTGAATCTGACATGTGTACAATAAGGAAGGGACTATATTCCCTTGTTATCTTGTTTGCATGGTAATAAATGTATCAGAAGAAAGTAAAACATGGACACTTTCATCTATAAATATATATCGTTATGTGGACACTGACCAAAACATCACATAGTGCATTGACTACCACTTAACCTCTAGATATCCTTGAGATCGAATTTACCTGGGAACTAATTTCCTTGTGACAAACACGTGAAAATCTACGAATACCTCATCCAGAGTCCGACGAAGATTTTTTTGTTTGCTAGGAGTGTCCAAGGCTTATACAAATCTAATAAGTCTGATTTTTCAGGAGTTCCAGATTCCCTGACCCCCCACCCCCCCACCCTACCTTTTTAGACCTATAATACACATAAACATCTTTATTTCAACATTTCTCTCCTCTCTCTCAACATCAACAAACAATGCATGACTTCACCAATATCCGAGATATTTTTTTTTAACTTGGCCTCAAAATCAATTTTGCAAAAGCTAATAGGATTGGAGGTTGTAGGATACTGTCCTCTCTATTTGTTTACAAGACGTTTTCTGTCACTGATTGATTTGTTTTCTTACCATCGTCAGAATCTGTGGTCTTCCAGCTCGTTCTATCACTACACTTCCCATCCTCTGGATTCACAAATAAAAGACAAAGAAACATGCAGCAAAATGAATGTTCTACACACTCAGCATTTCTAGCTAAATCTAGATAAATAACTGATTTGAAATCAAATTTAGACTATGCACTACTAAAAAGCAAATGAAAACTCAGAAAAGTGCGTTTCTCTATATAATATACACTACAAAAATTAAACTCAAAATTCTTCATAATGAAATGCTACAATATTCCACTAAAACACTCACACATCATTCATTGACAATTAAAAAATCCTACAATTCAAGTTCATGCAAGTATACCCCCTCCCCAAAACTCCTAAACGAATTGAAAACTAAACAACTACCGGTAACAGTATATTTTTTTCATAACTGCTGACTAGCAAATCATATTTTACAGGCATGAATGAATCTCGCTTATACTGATTAAACTTTTCACAGTGAGATATTTTGCCTTGCCCAAGGGCAAAATAAAAATATTCACAAAAAATTAACAAATGTCTTAATTACAATTTTCATTGTTTTTGACAGCTATATATTAACTTTTACCTCACCTTAATCCTAAAAACTTATAGACCCCAAGATCCTCAATTTAAAGTTGATGAATATTTAATGACGCTTAAATTAAGAAAAGGAAATTCATTTCTGACTTATAAATAACATAAATAAATTTTGATAATTACCTGTTATGTAAGTGATTAAGATTTGGTTTTATTGTAAACTGACTAAATATATTATGTAATATTGTACAGTTCACTTAGCTTATAATCAGAAATAAGGGAGTGTCCACATTGTCTCGATCATCTACATCTAATTACCTATGTATGGATCGTCAAACTTGATGCCGCTAATCGTGCTCCGACTCCCAAACATGGAGTTCTTGCGCTGGTTGGGTGACAGGTGGTTATTCCCGCTAGGCTGGCTGTTCAGGGTGGCTGCTGGAATAGCCCCATCACTCTTGTGTCTTCTCCGTGGGGACTCCGGACTGGTCAGACTTTCCCCGGGAGGCACCAAGGTGTTTCCCGACATGTCTATGGCCAGAGTTCCTGGAGACTCGGGGTTGGGTTGACTGTTTTTTCGGTGGTAGGGTGGCGGTGGTCCTTCATCGTTGTAGCAGGCCACAGTTAACTCGACATCTTGTGTTAATGGAGTGTTCTCCATGGTTCAATTTTAATTAAACCTGTAAAATTAAATAACACCTTTAAAATAATCAAATATGAACATGATGAATTCATTTATAAATTAAAGCTATCCATTTAGGATTGTTATGACTTCAATGGTTTAATTTCAGAATTCTTCATGCATTTATATAATTTTTCACTTATCTTTCATCAGCAACGTTTATACTCTACTTTAAATTATGTCAAAATGTTCCATAATGAAAGCATTATACACATCTAGTAATTGAATAACATAAAATATAATTTTCAATCAAAATTTTAAACTTTATAACTGACAAAACCTTGAACTATGATAAAATTTAAAGTACCCATAAAAATAACAGTTGATTTACTATAAACTAATGATTTCTTCAGACTTGCCTTTTACAGTCACTGAAAAGATGGTCAAAAGATGGTCAAAAGGTCACAAAAAGGACACCCATAAAAAGAATCCCTTTTACTAGCTAGGAACACTTTCATCAACTAAATTATATGTAAATTCAAAACAAAAAATTACGGCTTATATATATATATACACTGGCATGTAGCTATTTCAACTTATATGATAAATGACCTATGTAATTTATTGCTCCTTACATTGGAAACACCTAAAAAACAAAAAAGATATGTATGTATGGCCTTGACAGTCAGGCACATTTCATGGCTAGCTAGCATGTCATTTTACATGTAAACATTTGTATTCTCCAGGTATCTAATAAAATGTATCATATATGGTAGTCCAACACTTCAACCTGGAGACAAGACATTTCAGTAATTCATTAATCCCCCAAAACATTAATTCCACCCTTTGCCACATTTATACTATAATTTGAGCGAATTTCATAACTCCCTATATACTGTACAGGTAATTGTATGATCCGCTTGCTTATAAACACAGATGCACTTCAATTGAATCTTGTCATTTTTTTTCTTCATCAAATAACAAGATTCTCCTGCAAATTAACTGAATTGGAAATTACACCGTAAAAATCTGCACTCATTCATTCACTGAACTGTTGGAAATGCTCAACGCCAATGTGAAAAATAGTCATCAAGTGCAAGATTTGTGGTTTTACCCAATTTTTTAAATTTTTTTTTTAGAGGGTTGACATACACAAGTCTAGGGTTCTAACCAAATTAAAACCATATCATATATATATAACAGGTTATAATAATGTAGCGACTGATGTTTAAGTGTTAATTACACTAATGTTAATTAATGATTTTTTTTGAAAATTATATAAAAAATATTTTACCAATATAAGAAGCATACGGTACTTTAAAGACTGATCAACATAATAACACATACTATAGGTATAAATCTATATGAAATTATTGTAAAGTTCATACGAATCTTTATCTATTTAATGAAAATAACATCTTGTTTACAGTATAGTTTAAAAACGCTATATAACCACCAGCAGGAAGGGTTTGACAATCCTAAACCAACGTCCGCCTAAAAATCCCGTTATAAATAAAACAAGTTCAATATGCTGACATGATTTGAAAGCATGACTTATACACTGTTGTAGCTAAAATTCAACAAGTCGGCGAATACAGGTACTAGACGTCAAACTCACGTACAACTCACAGAACCCCAAAGTACACATATATAACATATGATACATTACCTCTTCTTCACTTAGTTCCCAACTTATTAATTAGATCTTATTCACTAATTGAGAGTGTATATCCATTTCGTCAAGAATCACCTTGTATAAAGTAACGGATCGACCACGTGTTTCGCTCAACACCCAAGTGTCGCAATATACACGGCCCCTTTAAAGCCCCCTAAATCACACCGACTGATCATCTGGTTCCAATAGACAGGTATATATATTAGATTGGCATCGAACCGAAATCCCACGTTTAATGCCAATTCCGATTCAAGCCAGTACGTATACAATGCACCCCTTCTCTTTGTTAAAACACACCGGCGGATCCCGTTGATATTTTTCTATCTGGCAACCGCTGCAAGCCAGGATGCAAATGTATAAGTGATCACCAAACAGACCTTGTATATATATTAACGTTCACAAAGCGTAACAAGGAAACACATCCTTAGGGGGTTCACAACACGCCGGGGTGACTAACGCTCAAAATGGACGTGCATGGCACCCAATAATTTACCTTTCGTCTTACATTCAGTGACATCATCGAAGGTAAACAATTCTATTTTACGGTTTAATCAATTTCTAAATCAAGTTAATCTAATTCAGCATCTCTAAATGAAAGGGGATTACAAAAATTCTTGAGCAAAATGTTTTTACAGCACAGGAGCTATTTTAACACGATGTGGGTCTTGCCTTTTCAATTACATAATAAACGTTAAATTCCTCCTTCAAGGAAACAAAGGAAGTTGAAAGGGAAGTTTATCGACATCGTTTACCGTGACAAATGATATAAAAATATTTTCCCCGCCTCTATACTTGCCAGCTAGACTTTCCGCCCCCAGGTTTTCTGTGGATCACTTCCAACGTGTAGTAATAAAAAAATATCAAGTGGTTAAAGTATCATTTCAACTAAAAACTCTTTACTTCTGTATCGCTGCTAATTGAAAGCTTGTTCATTTCACATCTGTTGACTACAGTGCATTTCAAAAGTAACGATCTAATTAGCGAATTAGTACAACACTGTAGCAGATAGAGTTCAAACTCCCCCAAAACATTAAAAAATTCCCTTGGTGTTGGTCTAGAAAAACGTAGGTATACATACTTCGAGGGGGAATCTTCCATTACTTAAATCATTTTCTTGAAAAACCGCAAAACCACGCAATGGACATTATTTTTTGCTGAAGGCGACGTCATTGCAATGAAGTTTGTTTTAACTGTTTGAGTCATTGATTTTTTAACGGCATTAAAAAGATGTTTCATTCAAATTTTCTTGGTTGATCAATAGCTAAAATAATCACAATTTAAAGGTACATTTAAACCTACATAATTCTACACAGAAGGTATGTATGTTAAAATTACATAAATGATTAATTGTTGTTTTTATTCAAATTTGAAGTCAGTCAGAGTTCGTGCCATTTGTATGGATGTTTTTAAAAAATGTTTTCCTATTTGCGACATAAAAACAACACGAAGAAAACCAACACAAGAAACAAAGCTCGGCCTGGACATTAATTTGCATTAACCTTCAATTTAGTTTGATAAATTCTTAAGGATCTTCCGCGCGACAACCGTCCGTACAGTTACAGTTAAATGCTAATTTTTTTGCGATCTATGGGAAAATTCGGGTTGACAGATGGGCGCTGGTTTTGGACTTCTTAATCTAATCAGTAAAAAATATGCCATAGCTAAAATCTTTAGCTCTTATCTAATTAAATGTATCACAATTCTTTTATAAAATGCCCCATACATGCCTCATAAACCCAAGAAAGTGACGTGTATTAAATTTACAGTGCATTTACCATGTGTACAAATCACCATACTATTAACTAATTAACTGAATCCCAGAATTGTGATTTACACATATAGATATTTTTTTTAAAGTTCGTTAATTGTAACGATAATAAAAAAAATGTTGATGTACCTTCATAACCCTCTGTGAAAATAATTTCACTTGGTCCCAAAATTAACGCAGTTTGAAAAAAAAATCAAAGTCCCAAATATTTTCAAAGGGCGTATTTTTTTTTTAATGTACATGTACGTTGCCACAGCGCCATTCAAACCAAACTTCAAGTGAAATTTTAGGAGCAAAAAAATGTTTAGAATCAGTAGTTCAGAGAAATCTAGGATATCAAAGGTGTTCGATCGTTAGGTAAGAAAGTCAACTAGAACCCAATTTTTATGTGCCAAGAATTGCAAACAAACTGCTAAACGATTTGTTTCCCACCCCTTCCCTACACACCGATATATCAATATGAAAATCGATATCAAAGTTATACGACACTACAGCGCCAAATGACCTATCGTAACTGGTGATAAAAAATTGAAAATTGTTAATGCTCAGCAATTCACCGATTTACTACCTGTTATGTATGTAGAATTCCTCAAATAATACCCGATAATCACATCCGGTATTTGAACCAAATTTTCATGACCATTCAATGTTTGAAATGGCGTTTTTTCCCGATTACCTAAAGTCAAATAGACCCTGTCAATCAACAATGCTTCACAGATATAAGTATATCTGATGAAGAATTTATCTGATTTTCGATATGAGATTTTATTGTTGGCTAGCTGGGACGGACGCACGTCGATTGTAAAGAACTATTCTATGTTTAAGATTTGGGATTTGTAATGAACATCTTACATCTGTAAAACCCAGCAAAGAGCCAGCCTTATGCTGATGACATCTATGGAAAAGGATGCCCAGAAAAACAACCATTTCCCTTTTCCATTTGTCAGTTGCAGTTTAGCAATAATTGATTTATTCTAACAAAACCCGCAAAAATCATTTACCCTCAATTAAAAGCTTCTTGAAAAAAATCTCAGTCAATAAAGTCATAATTCGAGATACAGGGTTTACACATGGATTTTTCGTTTTCAACAATGAAAAAAAAAACCCATTGATCAATTATAGCCATGAGTACAAAAAAGTATTGTTGTATACATCTTTTTGTCAACAAATCGTATTTAAGAGGTTGAACAATCTTAATTAAAATTTGCTTGTAACATTCCAAGGAAATTGATCTTACAAACTGTGCAATTGTAGACGAGTACCAAAAGAAACAATTTCTATTTTCTTATTTTCTTTTAGCTAACGTTAACGATTTTAATTAAGTATATGGTTACGTTCAATCTGCGGTTAAAGGACACATAAATCAGAAATAGGCCAAGGAGCCACATCGCTCACCTGATCAACACTGTTCATAAGCCACAACGCTCACCTGATCAACACTTCCCATAGGCCACAACGCTCACCTGATTCAACACTGCCCATAGGCCACATCGCTCACATGATAAACACTGACCATAAGCCACACCTGACAACCAAAGTAGTTTTCCGAAACCAAAAACATTTTCAATATGAAGTAACTTAAAGTATAAATAGCGTTAGAATGCGAGAAAATGAGAAATCCAAGATTTCATCATATATATCCAAATTCTAAAAACTATACTTTACTTGCATTAGCTGTATTTATTAAACAGCATTGGTATATTTATTGGTTTGGAATTGATGCATCCTGCCTTTTTGATCAGTGGGCTGATATTTACATATTAACATACACAGGTCTGAAAAATCTATACTCCTCCCCATAAAGATGAGTTATTAAAATGATTTAATTAAAAAATCTTTTAAGGCAAAGTTGCATATTTTGTACACAAGTATAAAGAAAACTCTGTTTATACATTGCAGATAAAATGAAAAATAAACAAAGAAAAAAATATATGAAAAAGAAAAAAAATTGCCCCCAGTATTTGGTTTGTTTTTTTTTTAAAATTATATCGGTTAAAAATAATTGCCATTCGTTTGTCACAAAAAACTGTTTGAATACGAAGGGAAAGAAGAAATACAAACTGAGAGAGAGAGAGAGAGAGAGAGAGAGAGAGAGAGAGAGAGAGAGAGAGAGAGAGAGAGAGACTCACCATTGAAGAAAAAATCCGGTTTTGCAATATAAATGATATACAACACGAGGACTTTCCTCTGGTAGAAAAACAAAAAGGATTGGTCCCTAACGCATCCAATTGTCCTTATCTTCCCACACTCCATTAATTACACCAACGTGCAAACAATCGACTTTGATTGGTATTAATGCAATTTATAAAACATCAATGGTCCGAATGCAGTTTGGATGATATAAATCTTAACATGCACCCTTTATTAGTCAACAAACAATCGATAATGACATGTAAATGTAATTTACCGACAAATTAATCTTTCATACCGCACTAATTAATTTGAACCGATATTCCTTAAGGGCCAAACTGCCAAGTACCCCTTAACTTCATTATAAATATTAATTTCGGAATAATTGAAGATTTTTCCCGTATCATGTATACTTGATCGTGCAATCGAATCAGGTAGCCTTGACTGAACCTAGACCAGTATCTTATACCGAAGCAGAAATGCACAAGACTCATGTCAATTTATTAGGTATAAGTTTTACCTGGTGCAAAGATAATCCATATCACACATGAGAGTCACCGGCTGATGCACATAGAGTAACAATGGTGTGAAGGATAAATTGATGTTCAATAAAAAAAAAGAATTGAATAGCTCGTCACCGCCACCGCGAAATCAAGATGGTATATGCTTTCCGAATCAATATCTATAGCAAGCGTCTGTAGATGTCCATTTAGCTAAATATACACCGTCCTTCGTTCTGTAAACGACTTGGTAAGTTTTCTTGACAGCAGCTGAAAGTATGCGATGTTCCTGTCAGTTTCCGAAAGTTTGTCCGCGCCAATCATCGAGTTCTGCCCAAGTCTGATTGACAACACTGTGTCGAGCGTGACGCTTGATTTAACCCCCACCCGACAAATTCAATAAACAGTTGTGTACAACTCTGCTAAACGATCACTCTCCCGACTGAATTCTTTCTTTTTCTCCCTAAGCTCTTTTGTTAATCTGGATTAGCAGTTTGCTCCTATATTTCCGATTCAACTGAGGATATATCGGAAATCCTTAGTGCTTTGATATTAATGGTGCATGAATAACATATGATCGTAAAACTCTTGCGGTTTATAGTTAAAAAAGTGAACCAATTCACGAATAGGGAGGAATGCAATTTTAACAGAATTAAACAAACCTGTTAGATTGTCCGTACCTCACCACACGGAGGTGCTACGTTTTGTGGTTGTCAGCTATCTAGGAAATAAACTTGAAGCAATAGCAATTATCACCCACTCGGTATATATGCAAATGACATGTTATAATGTCCTTACACTAACACACACACACACACACACACACGGGTTTAGACAGGCTATGTGTAGTTTTGAGACCATCAGTCAATTTCAACAGATTTCTCGTCTTTAAAACTACCAAATTTGCATGATACATATACATGTAACTATCTGAGAGCTCTTTATTTCTTAGACATGTATATTTATAGAAATTATATTGATATCAATACTCTATGGTATTTTTGAAGCTTAAAGAAGAATTGTTATATGCAATTGTGGTTGATTTTTTTAATGCAGTGGTATTTCCATTTTGATATTCGATTCAGTCTGGAGCAATTACAATTATCGACAGAAATGGTATTCTCTACAGTGTTACAAACATTACATAGATCGAAGTTCTAATTGGCTTTTTTAGAGGCACTATCACATTTACTGAAAATTATACCACGATAATGTCTCATTTGAGAAACCCTGATTGTAGAAAGTTTTATGAGTTTCGAGGCATTTAGAATGGAATGTCGATTATTTTCGACAAATATATCGGCAAACATTGATTGAGAAGACCATGGAGCGCAATAACGCTAGTAACATCGCTTTTCTTATCAACCCTGATTTGTTATTTTACGAAGCAAGTGGTGGATGAAAGTATCTATCAGTTCTTTTAATTCGTCAAGATTTCTAGATTTAATCGCTACAGCTGTTTAAATCATTTGCAGCTGAATTGCTCCAATCTAAAATGCTTAGATTTATAGAGGCCGATCTGTCGTTCTGTGTTTCATCCAAAAGATGGTCAAAACAGATGTAGCGCAGTTTTTTACAGTTAAATAATGGATTTATAATTGGTGAAAAGATGAACGGGTTGTGCCACAAAATTGTTGAAATTCAGAGGCAGTTTTTCGTATTGTTCTTTCTTCAACGTTAAATAATATATGCATGTCTCAAATACTTTTAAATAAACCTAATCCCTCTCATCTGAATTTTTAGAATTTTGAACAATGTTGCTTCTATTTTGGAACATGCCACTAAATAATTTCAATTCTCATGACATTTTGCATGTTACGATATGATAAATATCAAGTGCATTTTGGATGTAAATCTGATCATATGACAAAACAAAATCTCCAGCGTTCATCAACAAACGTGAGAATATGAATATCTCTGATTTGTCATTATAAAAGACTCGTTAGAAGCATTTCGTAATCTTTCACTGTGAAAATGGATTCAATACAAACGTGTTTTTTTTAGTATTCAACGCTTCATTGATGAACGAAGCAGAGGCAAATAAAAAGTACCCGAAGAAAATAAACCACAAAATCATTGTCCTACTTGCATGTATTTTGACAATTTTAAACAACATCAATTGATGCCCAAAACATATATATCTATAAATTAAGATATTTAAACACTGCTCTAGGCACACGTAAACAATTCATAGTTGAACTGATATAAAATGATGGAAAAAGGTTTGCCTTGCTAAATCTCTTATCAATAATGTACTTTCGAAAGATCTGAAAATTGAAATGAAGTGTTACATGTATGATAAACAAATACCTTCGACTAGTACATAGCCTTTTCCACTCTATGTATACCGTGATATCTTTTTTACTTGATATTTTCCCTTTTGGATCACCGTTTTCTATTTCTACCTTCAAATATTGACATTTTTCAGTGTCTCTGTGATAGCACAGCGAATTGTAATGTACAGTGCAATAAATTCAAATGACGTATTGTTAGAGCGCAAGTGGGGTTTGCATAATTAATTAAAATAAATGAAAATCACATAAATATGTCATTCGTGCAATTGCTGAAAATCATATAAATTTAAGTAATAAGAAACTATTATTTGAATATCATGATGTGATTATTTCGGTCTGATCACAGAGCCCTTTAATAATTCGTATAATCATACAGTATATATCATATTTATCATATACATGTATTATGTACCACATAATAACACTTACAGTAAAATGTTGAGGGTATATATTTTGATCATCAAATGTTTCATATTGAAAAGTAACATTAAGATATTTTGAAAGCACAACGAGGCTAACAATACGATACAATTCAGTACGTAAAAAGTTCAATACACACACATGTTCCAGTATAGCTCTTTATTGTTCTACCTAGCGATTAAAAAAAAAAAACTTCAATGACAGCTGCAGCCAAATTGCAAACAAGTATTTTGCAAAAAATGTACCAATACTTTTGAAACTGAAAAAGACACTGATCGCAAAACCCGCATCGAGTCCCTTGCACGCATATACAAGGGACTTGTGAGTTTGTTTTTCATACTTTATTTCCCAGCATATAAATATACAATAACATTGAAGGTCAAAATATACACACTGATCAATGTATTCATACATGTACAAGAAGAAATAATTACAATAGCGTAATACATTTTTTCATCAATATCCATATTGAATACGGTATGTACATTTGCAATTTGTGATTACAAAGCAGATTTTTTTCCATGATGTACTAATTTGCGTTTTATTTTGGCATGGATTTTGATTCTTCAAAACATTTTATACACATTTTGTTTGTAAAGCTAATATGTAAACGGTGTGACCGTTGGACCGAGCGCAGATTTAACAGAGTGTAGTCTGATTTTTGTATAATAAAATCCATTTAAAACGCACAGAGTAGGATCCGCCAGTATGGTTGCCTACTCAAATCATTCGTCAAAGTTAAACTAAACGTCGCGTGCTCAGTCTACATTATGACGTCATATTTCAGACGTAAAACGTTCAAGTTTTGTCTTCGGAAATAGCCGAGGAGAGTTACGTGATTCCGAATTTTTTTTTATATCTTCTTTCAATGTTTATCAATTTAATTCATATAAATGTCAATGTAATAAAATTGAATACTTTATTCAGAATCTAAAAGATCAGTTCCTTGATGTTAATGTTTTTATTTTCCATCAGATAATTTGATAAGACGTACATAGAACAAGTCGTGTTTCTTGATTGAAGCACAATTGAAACTTATCTGTTGTCTTTTTTTATCCTCTTTTAATTCAAATTTCCTTCTATTGAAACACTGGAACATTTGAATCGAGTTGAGGGGTAATATACATCGATAAGTGCCAGTCATTCAATGATCGAACTAACTTTTTAAAACAAAATGGCTGCCAATATGGCGCCGCCCAGGGCTGGAAGAATTTTTTTTGGCCTTAGTACCCCTGATTCAGCATTCATTTTTCATTGATTTTCTTATATTTACGTGTTACCATTAATCCTCGCTTCGCGAGGCGGGCTTCGCCCGCCTCTCGCTGCGCTCGGTAATATGTAAACGGTGTGACCGTTGGACCGAGCGCAGATTTAACACAGTGCAGTTTGATTTTTGTAGAACAAAATATATTTGAAACGCAAACAGTAGGATCCGCTTGGTTGCCTACTCAAATCGTTAGCCAAAGGTGAACTAAACGTCGTGTGATCAGTCTACATTATGACGTCATGTTTCAGACGTAAAACGTACACGTTTTATCCTCGGAAATAGCCGAGGAGAGTTACGTTATTCCAAACTTTTTTTTATATCTTCTTTCAATGTTTATCAATTTAATTCATATAAATGCCGCGGTAATAAAATTGAATACTTTATTCAGTATCTAGAAGATTAGTTCCTTGATGTTAATGTTTTTATTTTCCATCAGATAATTTGATAAGACGTACATAGAACAAGTCGTGTTTCTTGATTGAAGCACAATTGAAACTTATCTGTTGTCTTTTTTTTATTCTCTTTTAATTCAAATTTCCTTCTATTGAAACACTGGAACATTTGAATCGAGTTGAGGGGTAATATACATCGATAAGTGCCAGTCATTCAATGATCGAACTAACTTTTTAAAACAAAATGGCTGCCAATATGGCGCCGCCCAGGGCTGGAAGAATTTTTTTTGGCCTTAGTACCCCTGATTCAACATTCATTTTTCATTGATTTTCTTATATTTACGTGTTACCATTAATCCTCGCTGCGCTCGGTAATATGTTTTACGGTGCGACCGTTGGGGCGAGCACAGCATGTGATCAAACAATGAATTATAATAAATTAATAAAATTAACAACGTGAAATTTGAATGCCAAAAAATAAAACATACCTATTTTTCAGTAAATTTTCATTATTCATAGTTTATAAGATTTGTTATAATTTATTTATTTATATGTAGAACAATAGTTTAATCTCAGATACAATGTTGTTAAATAATAAAGATTTTAATATATAAATATCCATTGCACTGCATCTCCTCTTTTAAAGTGATTGTGATTATGATTGATTGATTGATTTCCCCCTTTTTTTTGCAGTAGACATTTTTTCTTAAACTTAAATATAAAACTTGACTCATCATAGAGCTCCCCCCATGCTAAATTTTTTTTCATTTTTGTCAATTTATACATAGAAAATCGACTTACAATGGATTTGCCCCTCCACTTAAAAAAAAATAATTAATGTTTAATTTTATTCTTAATTTACGCTTAAAAATATTTGCTTATCATGTTAAAAGAACATGGTGTTGTCCCCCCTCCCCCCCCCCCCCCCCCCCCGCATGTAATAAATGGAAGTGAAAATAAAGAAACCATTGAACTGCTAAAGGGCTGAAAGATTAGAATTTTCATGATTTATTTTTCTTTTTGCTTGCAAAGATTTTTTGGATGAGGCTGCCATCCACCCACCAACCCCCTTTAAAAAAAGGCGCTGCTACGTATAACGTTACGTTTCAGGAAATTACCGTAATTATAGTGAATAAAATATTTGTGAGCATTCATCCAAATTAGTGCAATTTACAACTGTTTCCTGTATCTGAAGAAATGTCCTTATTCGTCAGCTGTTCTTTATCTTAGCCTTTGCAAGATTTTGAGAGGATTTTGGTCATTTCAGCAGATTTACAATAACTTCAATTAGAGTAATTTCCCCTTATCAGTGCTTATTGTGACGTCAAAGCTGACGTTGGTTAAGTGTCGTCTTACTCTTTAAAACTCCCCTGAGAAATAAAAGTATGCGAAGTATACTGTTTTATTTACTTAAAAAGCATGATGTTCTTAAAATTACACATCTTATAAGCTTTTCAAAGGTTTTACTTTGATTCTCGGGAGAACGTGATGTTGGAACGTGAGGTTGGAAACCATTGGTACTATGAATTGTGGGTCAAAATTTTATATCGGATCAATGTGTAAACGTTTGTGACGTCACACGATTATTTTTGATTGAAAGTGTACTGAGGTGAACTTTAGAGGTAACATTGACTGTATGTCGCTTACATCGTTATTGTTTTTACTGTCTAAATTTGTCTTGCTGATTCTCGTGAGAGTGTGAAGTGATAAAAATTGCCATGATTACAGGGAACTACTGGGACGATTAAAACGATGCATTACTGGTCCGATTTACTGACGCCAAAAAATCCGTTGAATGAATGTGCATCTATAGTCTGTCCCAAGATATTTTTCCGCATATTTTCTTAAATTATTCAATATTTAATATGTAAACGGTGTGACCGTTGGACCGAGCGCAGATTTAACACAGTGCAGTTTGATTTTTGTATAATAAAATCTATTTAAAACGCACGAAGTAGGATCCGCCAGCATGGTTGCCTACTCAAATCATTCGTCAAAGTTAAACTAAACGTCGCGTGCTCAGTCTACATTATGACGTCATATTTAATTCATATGAATGCCAATGTAATAAAATTTAATACTTTATTCAGAATCTAAAAGATCCGTTTCTTGACGTTTAATGTTTTTATTTTCCATCTGATAATTTGATAAGACATACATAGAACAAGTCGTGTTTCTTGATTAATGCACTATTGGAACTTTTCTGAAATCCTTTTTAATTTCTTTTAATTCAAATTACCTTCTATTGAAGCTCTGGACTTATTTAATCGAGTTTAGGGGCAATAAACATTGATAAGTACCATTCAATCAATGATCGAACTAACTTTTAAAAAACAAAATGGCTGCCAATATGGCGGCGCCCAGGGCTGGAAGAAATTTTTTTTGGCCTTAGTACCCCTGATTCAACTTTCATTTTTCAATGATTTTCTCATATATACGTGTTACCATTAATCCTCGCTTCGCGAGGCGGGCTTCGCCCGCCTCTCGCTGCGCTCGGTATAAATACCTCTTGGTTCAGACGATGTTCATTCAATAGTAAGGAAAAATCCCAAGATTTCCCCTTTGAAACGCCCCCTCTAGCTTGTCGGGTATCAGTACACGGCTAAAAATAAAAAGTCTACGAGGTTTTTCCATTGCCAAGGAGATGAAGACGCCCGGATGATAACGTTGAAAAATTGCGCGAGGTGTCCCGAGTATTTCCGAAAGGAGAAAAGATGTCAACATTCCCCATTATAAATCTCCGTAGGAAATCTGTTTTCGTTCCTGTGAATTTTTACGAGGGAAAAATGATAATGTGTGAATGAAGTTACCTTGGGAATTTTCCCTTTCATCGATTTTAATTGCACTTCAGTCACAGGTATGTGTATTTTTATTAAAATCGTTCAAATATGCAGCATAAATATCTTGGGACAGACTATAGTCCGAATTTTCTATTCACACACGCCTTGCCGGTAGAGCTCGCTTCGCGCCGGCGCTGCGCGCCGGCGAGCTGCCCTCGCTATAATTATGTAAAACAATGAACCTAAAGATATATTTTTCCCCTGGTCTATACTCCATGCACTTGATGCAAAGTAAAATATGACATTGCATGGAGGGAGGGTTTGAGGTTAGGTTTGGTGTTGACTTTTCTCGCAATTATTAGTCTACTCAACTAGATTGCATTGCCTTGGCAAACTTGAACATTGATCTAGGATAACTTTTTTCTGCTGGGGCATGATTTATATTGAACAACACTTGCCGTAATATAATCAAACAATTTCAAAAGTGTTTTACACGTGTTTGGTTTACAAAAGAAGATAATACCCTATTGCCTGTATACCTTAAATTGTGCTAAGAAATGCCAAAACCTACCCCGACGAATCAGTTTGAATGTCAAAACAACAAATGATTAAACAACCTTTGAATTTAGAACTTGATTTCCAGCGCCCCATATGCGTGAACTCATAAAAAAGTTGCTCACATATGAATCATAGTACTGATCGACCATAGAAAATCAGTACGTACAAGGCGTTATTTCATGTCCAGTTATTTACTAATAAATCAACGAAGACACCGGGGTCCTAGGCACCTTACTTTACTGTCTTTTATCAATATACGTCAGTAAATTATTGTATTGGTGTACTTCACAAAAAATGTAGTGTAAGCCTACGTCACAACTGTTCGGTGACCGTGTGTGTGTGCTACGGGTTTTGCCAGTCCTGGCTCCTGTGGCAGATCATACGGACAGAAAAGAGTATTGAAGTAATTGCAAGACAGTCAAACGAACGTTTTATGTCCAAGTCGTAAGTGTCACGTGTCCGGGGAAAACGTTCCCACAAATTAGGTTGAGTTTTCTCCGAGAGAAAATGTACCTTGAAGAAATCGTAACAAGACTTAAAAGGGGCATGGTCACGATTTTGATGAAAAATTATTTTTCCGATTTTAATATTTACAATGCTTCAGAAAGGCATTTCTAATAGGCAACCGAAATTTGAGTATCATTTGTTGATTTATACGCGAGTTACAGACCTTGAAATTCTTCGCTATGTAAACAAAGCGTTTGTTTAGATTTTGAACGTTGAAGTAAAAATTTTAGTTATAAACCTAAAACGAATGTTTTAAACGTAACAAACTGTTTATCTTATGCCTGAAATAAATAAAAAGATAGACAAATAAGCTGGAAAAAGAGTTCTTAATGGTATATTGAACCTATGTAAACAAAAACAGGGCATAAGCCTTGTTTATACGACAAAGAATTGTAAGCCCTGTATCTTGCTTATAACTCTACGAATGACTCTCAAATTTCATTTGATCATTAGAAATGCATTTCTAAAGCATTGTAAATAATAAAAACATTAAAAAACATTTGACTTAAATCGTGACCATGTCCCTTTAAATAGTTATAAAAATTGTTCTTATGCATTAAAGTAACTTATTCAAAAATGTTGTATCATATTTGCATGTGCATTGTAAACATTAATAATAGATACGTTTTTAAAGCGTGTGTGTAAGGGGGGGGGGGGGGGGCAGGATCATCCTTAAAGCCTTGACAAACAAGAAAGAAAAGATTAATTCGCAAATCATGAAAATCATAATCCGCAAACCCAAAACACAACTTGGGGAATGACTGTTGTACAACAGCAAGAGGGGTTGCTCCTTGGATTAATTCATCTTGAACAGACCCAAGAGAATAAACTTACTTACTTAGGCCTGTCGTTCCGTAAGGAACATAGGCCATCGACAACAGTCATTCAACGTGCACGGTTCTGGGTTGCTCTGGTGGCACTGCTCCAGGTCATATCCAGTGCCTGTAGCTCTGCCTCTGCATCCAGCCTCCAGGAGTTTCTTGGATGTACCCTTTTCCTTTTGCCCTGTTGGTTGTGTTGTTAAAGGTCTGGATCCTCTGCAGGGATGTTTTTGTTGTCCTCCAGGTCTCCGCTCCATATAGTAGGATGGACTTCACGTTGGCGTTAAGGATCCGCAGCTTGGTGGTAATGCGGATGTTCTTAGAGGACCATATGTTTTTAAGCATGGAAAATGCATGCAGTCCTTGCCTTCCCAATTCTTGACTTGATGTCAGAGTCTGTGCCACCCAGTCTGTCCTCCACACTCCCAGGGTAGATGAAGGATTCGACTTCTTTGATGGATTATCACCAACTGTAACTGGTATCTGGGCAGTGGTGTTTATCTTCATCAATTCTGTTTTCTTCAGGTTGATCTTTAGTCCAATTTCTGCTGATGTAGTTGCCAGGCGAGTTGTCTTGTCCTGCATCTGATTGTGGTAGTGTGAGAGGAGAGCCAGGTCATCAGCGAAGTCTAGATCGTCAAGTTGTGTCAGAAGTGTCCACTGTATTCCATTCCCCCTGTCTGATGTGACAGTCTTCAGAATCCAATCGATAACAAGGAGGAAGAGAAATGGCGACAGCAAACATTCTTGACGAACTCCTGTTTTGACTTTGAAACTGTCAGACATCTGACCAGCATGGGTAACTCTGCATTTCATGCCTTGGTATGTGGTACGAATTAGGGAGACAAGTTTCTCGGGTACTCCATAGTGCCTCAGTATCTTCCAGAGAGTCTATCTGTCCACACTGTCAAACGTTTTCTCAAAATCAATGAAGTTGACATAAAGTGGGGACTTCCACTTCAGTGATTGTTCAATTATGATACGTAGGCTAGCTATCTGGTCAGCACATGATCTGTTGCTTCTGAATCCAGCCTGTTGATCACGGAGTTTTTGGTCGACTGCCTTGCTCATTCTCTCAAGAAGTATCCTGTTAAGGACCTTGCCTGGCACTGACAGGAGCATAATTCCCCGGTAGTTACTGCACTCTCTTAGGTCTCCTTTCTTTGGCAGCTTGATAAGCATGCTTTCTTTCCATTCCTTTCGGGGTACTCTTTTCCTCCCAGATCTTCTTGAAGAGGTTATACAGGGTGTTAACATGTTTCAGTATCAGCTTTGATGGCCTCTGCTGGAATCCCATCAGGCCCTACCGCTTTTCCGTTCTTGGGCATGTTGATTGCCCTCCTGATCTCTGTTTTTGTTGGAATGTCACAGTTGATCGGAAGATCAGTGTCGACTGGCTGTATGTCTGGAGGTCTTTCAGGTGCTGGTCTATTTCAAAGCTCCTCAAAGTGTTCTACTCATCTCTTCAGTTGTTCATCAGTTGGTGCGAGAGGGTTCCCATTTTTGTCTTTTACTGGCTTGTTTGTCTGTTGAAACTTGTTTGAGAGCTTCTTGGTGACCATATATAGTATATAGTTTCCCTGTCCTGCTGCCTCTTCAGCTTGTTTGGCTAGTTTGTCAATATGATCAGGTTTATCTTTCCTGATACTTTTCTTTACTTCTTTGTTTGTAGCTGTGTATTCCTCATGAGCTGTTGCTTTTGCTGCCCTTGTCCGGCTGTTGTTCAGTGCCGCTTTCTTTTCCTTCCTCACATCTAACTTCTTCATAGTGTCTGCAGATATCCACTCTTTGTGCTGAGTCTTTCTTCTTCCAAGGACTTCTTCACATGTGCCACGCCATATCTCGCCGATATGAGTTGCGATGGTGGTATCAGTGCTTTCTAGCTGATCTTGTAATGGTTGGAATCTGTTATACAGGCTGAGGTGGAATGCTTCACCCACTTCCTTGGTCTTGAGGAGACTGTCATCTTTTTCATCTTGTTTGTTGTGTTACTGAACTTCTTGAGGCGGAGTCTAACTGCTGTCATCAGTAGATGGTGGTCTGATGGAATATCTGCTCCTCTCATCACTCTGACAGCCTTCCATGCTCTACCGAATTTCTTGTTTATGCAGATGTGGTCGATCTGATTCTCTGTTACGTGGTCTGGTGATCTCCATGTGGCCTTGTAATCCGTTTGTGAGGGAAGATGCTTCCTCGTTTCGCAAACTGGTTAAGAGAGCACAGATCAGCAAATCTCTCACCATTCTCGTTCATGCGGCCCAATCCTTGAGTGCCCATTACTTCATTGTAGCCAGGGTTGTCAGCTCCAATCTTGGCATTGAAATCGCCTATAAGTATTGTCATGTATTTCTTCCCTGCTTTATCAAGGACTGTCTGCAATTGCTAGTAGAAGGCATGCATCTTTCTTTTTGTCATCAGCGTCGTTGGTGGGCCGTAGCATTGGATGATGTTCAGTTTAATCTTGCTATTCTTTGTGCTGAACTTTGCTGTTTTTATCCTGGAATTAACAGGTTCCCAACCAATAAGAGCTCTCTGTGCCTCCAGGGATAGCATCAGTCCTACGCCTTCTGTGTGAGGGGCTCCCTCCTCAGCATGTCCAGAATACAACAGCGTTTCTCCAGTGTTTAGTTTTATCTGTCCCGACTGCAGCCACCTCATCTTGCTCAGTCCTAAGAGACAGATGTTTTGGCGCTTCATCTCATTCGCCACTTATGCTGTTCTCCTTGCTTCATACATTGTTCTGCTGTTCCAAGTACCAATTCTGACGTCTTTCCTGGGTGTCAGAAAGGGAATCAACCCTGCAGCTTCGTTTGGCTTTCGTTGCACAGCATCATTCTTCCTCTTGAAGAAGGCCCAATCTGGCCCAGGGTATATTGATTTTCGTTTATTGTTGATGCTTCTGTAACAGTCCGTTTTTCTAGGTTGGGTTGTTGGCCCTACGCAAACCTCTAAAGACCTCGAGGAAAGGTTGTTTAATTTTTGGACTGCTTTTAATCCCAGGATGTTGAGCACAGTCAGCCCATTTGGCTTTTTATATTGGTGTTTCCCTCACCTAGCCTTTCCCCTATGTGGGTATGGCCACAAGGCATTGGAGGTTTGGAATCAGAGTTTTCCTTCTCTTAGATGAGCGGTCCTCCAACCCTGATGAGCCTCATCTACCCAAAGCATTGGTTTTCAGGCGCCAGATAACTCGCCTTTGTCCCTTCTCCTATCAGTTATTAGCAGTTCCATCGGGCTTGTTACAAGCCACACGAGCAGGCTAGGAGTTGAACTTGGTTGTCAGAGGCTATTAGAGGCGCAAGCCATGAGGAGCACTTTGTAGACAATGGGAGCTTATCCCCAATGCCACCCCTCGGCTGTAACAACCTTTGGAACCAAGAGAATAAAGACTTAACCAATCTCCTTCGAGGAAGGAGGAGGCCTCAGAGCCTCGTCCAAGACCGTGAACTTGGCCCCGAAGTGGAATTTAGGTTGAAATTTATTTTTTTCAATCTAATTTGAAACACAATTATGATCATTTAAGTATACAATTCATAATTACGATTAGAAACATTACACATATAGAAATATAGAGATATATGCACACTTAAAATCATTTGGGATGTTTCGAATCTCTTATTACAATATGTAAATTACAAGTTAATTATAGATTATTGGTGTCAACAGAAAGAAGTGTATGTATTGAGACAGCCTAATTCTTTTATTCAGAGAACAACTTCGACAGAGGCCCAAATGCCACCGCAATTTTAATGTATTACGCGCCATCAATTCCGGGTATATCGAATCAGTATAAGGTAAAACTACGAAAATTATCAAAATTATTATTTGATAATATACATGAAGGTGTTTTCTATGGTGGCATATCTCTGCCCCTTGTGTGCGAGTTATTTTTCTATTAATTATATGGACATGCAAGATAGTTATGTCAACATGCAACATAACTATGTAGACATGCAAGAAAACTGCAATCAAATAAGCGTTATAAAAAATCTCAAATATCGCCAACATGTGACATTCAAGATGCTAGATACGCTACCTATTGATGTCAACATGCAACTTATCTATGTTAACATGCAACTTCTTTATGTCGACATGCAACTTATTTATGTTGACATGCAACTTAGTCATGTTAACATGCAAGATAAATATGTTGACATGCAACATATCTATGTCGACATGCAATTTAGTTATGTTGACATACAACTTATAAGTTTATATCAAACATATTTATCTCGCATGTAAACATAACTAAGTTGCATGTCAACATATTCATCTTGCATGTTGACATAGATAAGCTGCATGTTGACATAAATAAGTTGCATGTTGACATAAATAAGTTGCATGTCAACATATTTATCTTGCATGTTAACATAAATAAGTTGCATGTCGACATACAATGTAGTATCTTGGATGTCACAGGTGGGCGATATTTGAGTTTTTTTGAGATTTTGTATAACTCTTATCTAATTGCAGTTTTCTTGCATGTCAACATAGTTATGTTGCATGTTGACATAACTATCTTGCATGTCAACATATTTGTCTTGCATGTCGACATATTTGATAGAAAAATAACTTGCACACAAGGGGCAGAGATATGCCACCATAGTTTTCCTTTTTTCATTCAAATGCATTAAATCAGTAAAACAATAGTCATATGCATACACACTGATTAACGAGGCCGATTCTAATTAGTACGGAAACGTATAACCACCTCGTATTGTTGCGTTTGAACGCGATATATTCACATAAATATATTGTCATATATGATTGTTTCAAAGTTTAGCAATTTAATTAAGACAACAAATTCTATATAGTGACACTATTTTGACATGTTTTTGACGACTAAATAACTTTAATTTATTAAAGTTGAAATCCGAATTGTCGCACTGAAATAATGCATGTAAACTATGCCGCCAAAATTAAATGTTACAGAACTTATTGCAACATATTTTGTATGGCGAATTCACGTAGGCGATTAATCTAAATCAGAGAGAATTTTTCACTAAATTTTGAACGTTTACTTATAGAATGCTGTGATATATATAGAGAGAGGTGGGTCCCCAGATGCTTTAGGGTTTAAGCGATGTGTGTGTGTGTGTGTGTGTGTGTGTGTGTGTGTGTGTGTGTGTGTGTGTGTGTGTGTGTGTGTGTGGATAATTTTGTGTATGATAATTTTGTGCATGTATAATTTTGAACTTTAAGTAAATTAAAATCTACAGAAAGTTTCATTGTTTTGCATTACAAATTTAATTAAACTAATTGAATTGAATATTAATTGAAGTATTTACTGAAATAATCAAAAACTGTTTAAATCTTGGTTGTATCATATTTGTTTTATTTTTGCATTCGTTTATTTCCACTTTAAATTTTTTTGTTTTTTTTTTAAATTACAAAGCAATGTGCTACGCCTCTGTCTCTCATGCTTATGGAGCTTTGCAGATAGCTACTACAGAATGTGTACTGCTTTACATTATTGTATTTTATGATTGGGTTAAATTGTTGCTCAAACTTTAGACGACAAACTTAAGTTGACATTCCTTGTTAACAGACAAGAAGTCACTGAAATTTGGACACGATAGTCTAACAAATTTACCACTTCAAGATAATTAATTTATAAACTTATAAATATTATAAAAGATAGCGAGAAAATTTCTACGCATTTATATAAATGCGACAAATTTATAAAGCAAAATAATATTATGACTTGATCAAAGTCAACAAAGCTTGAACTGAGCGGTTAAATCATCCAAAATACATCGACTTGTATTTATCTCTTTGTCCATGTCGACATAATTTTGACAATATATACATTTTGAGGTTTAACACAACATCAAGAGGCGGTTATACGTTTCCGTAAATTTGCTCTGCCCTAGATTTTTATCGTATCTGACATCATAGATGCAAGTTGAAACATAATTATGACTTATTTATGTTGACATGCGACTTATCTATGTGAACATGCAAGTTATTTATGTTAACATGCAAGTTATTTATGTTAACATGCAAGAAATTTATGTCAACATGCAAGATAATGATGTTGACATGCAAGTTTATTATGTTTACATGCAAGATATTTATGTCAACATGCGAGATAATCATATTTACATGAAAGTTATTTATAACAACATGCGAGATAACTTACATATTGACATAAATATCTTGCATGTTAACATAAATTACTCGAATGTTGACAAAAATAAGTCGCATGTTGACCTAAATAAGTCGCATGTCAACATAAATAAGTCGCATGTTGTCATATTTATGTTGCATCTTGCCATAATTATGTTGCATCTTGCATCTTGCCTCTTTTGTCAGAGTACGGCGTTAGTATATAAATAGTGCCTGTTTGGGAGGGTAACAGTTGAAATTGACACCTGAGAAAACCATTGTCAACCGACGCGAAGCGGAGGTTGACAATGGTTTTCGAGGGGTGTCAATTTCAACTGTTATCCTCCCAAACAGGCACTATTTATTTTGTTATACTGAATGTCTTAATTTTAAGAAAAATTTACTGCTTTTATATAGGAATAACGTGAATTCTACAGCAAACCGTACGCACATAATTTTCGCGCATGTAACATTTTTTAATGTTACCCGTTGCTAAGTGCGTTGCTAACGCTGAGGGTAATAGAAAATATTATTAACAGCGTCTTAACCAATCAGATTTCAGTATTTAACATGAAAGTATAACAATAAGTGATATCACCCATATAAAAATTTAATTCGCTAAAAGGATCTGTACCTTGCATGTCAACATAATTATCTTGCATGTCGACATACTTATCTTGCATGTCAACATAATTTATCTTGCATAGAAGGGGAGAAATATTCCACCATAATCAACAAATATATATCTATATATTCATTTATTTATATTGCTTAAAATATCTGATAATATGTAAATTAGCTTCAGACTGAAATCGACACATAAGTTAATATTGCCTATGACACTGCAATATAACAGAGGAATACATAACAGAGTTACCGTTCCTTATCCACCAGGGGCTCGTAACATAAAGCATGCTAAGATTTTGACATAAGTAGGGTCATAAGTAGGACTTAGGCGGATCTTAGGACCTACATAAGTCCTGCTTAAGTATGTCTTAAACCGTAACATAAAGCAAACTTAGCAATGTCTTAAGTAAGTCATCCTTATGTTAAAAAGTAAAACCAATGTTTTCATTTCTTTTGTCGAATTTGAATGCATTGGTAATGAAATTATTGCCTTAGGTTAATGGCTTGTTTATTCTTGATATCTTTGATATTAGATTGGGTAGATGTTAATGTGCAGACACAATTCAAGTTGGCATGAATATACATACATATGTACCTAATTTTTTTTTAAAAAAACTCAAAGCGATGGATCTTAGGCAATGTATTCAGTCTATTGTTGTTACTTCTTTGTTTTGACTAATATTCACTAGTCGTTTTCGAAGGCTGCCTGTGGCGTAATATGGCGATGCCGTTAGAACTTGATAGAATACTATGCTCAGAAGTGAATTTCTTTAAATGTTTTGTTATTCATCTTACCTCACCAATACGGCAATTCACATACTCTGAGTATACTTTCATCGTGAAGTCGATATATATTGTTATGAAATGAGGCAATCGTCGTCTATAAAATCGCAAAGGTTTTGTCATTTTTTAAATTTCTCAAGTTTCGCGAGTTTATATAAATAGTTACTTCTTCTTAACGGACCTTTACATGTTGACAACCTATTCAGCAGCCCAGTTGCAATCTATATGAAAAATGTTACAGCTCAATACGACCGTTAAAATTTTTATCAATTAAATCAAAACATTTATATTAGTGAACATTAATATGTTGATTTTGTGTAAATATGCGATAAATACAGTGTATTCAAATGCTGAATTGAAATAATAAACAATGGAACTTCTAAATGTATGAAAACAATACTTAAGACATACTTAAGTCACCTCTACCGGCCGCCTAAGTTTTAGGTAAATTGTCCTAGTTTAAGCACTCTTCTAGTTACGGACTTAAGTCCAAGAATGTACTTAAGTCCTACTTCAAGTTCAGTTTATTCACTCAGACCAAATAATTTGGTATAAGAGGAACTTAAATACTGTCTTAGACTTAAGTACCATGTTACGACCCCCAGCCCCCCCCCCCCCCCCCCCCCCCCGAGAAACACTCTTCCGGTCAGGACCGTAGCAATAGACCATGGCTACTTTTTAGCTACCGTAGAATATTGCACTCAGATTCGTCAAAAAAATTTATTTATCAAAACATTTTATTCACATATTTGTCTGTAAATCTGTGAAGCAACGAACCAAAAAATATTTAACAAAAATGTTATATCATTGAATTCATAAAAATACTAGCAATAATATAGTTTCATTATATGCTAACTTTCAACACAGTGCAGATAACATTCCAAATCTAATTTTACATTTTTACATTTAAATATTAGATGTCGTAAATCCTCTTTTAAAAGACAAAGAACTCATTTATTCGAGGATTCTTTCTCCACGTAAACTTTTACTTTAATTCTATAACAAAGTAAAATATTCATCAGAATTCCACAATGTTTTATTTAGACATGAGTGTCAGTTAAATTCTCTGCTGATTATTAAATATACTATTACTGGTGTAATTTTTAAAACAAATACACATGATGCAAATTAAAATATGTCATGCCGTGGGGGTGGGTAGTGGCAATTATACTCCACTAGATCGTTTTACCAGAGCAAACTTCAGCATTTTAAGAACAGGTTGATCAAGGATAACTATTTTAGATTTGCTAAGGCATGATTTACATTGAGCAACACTTGCCGTAATATAAACAAGCATTTTATTTCAAAAGTGTTTCCACGTGTTTGGTTTACAAACGAAGGGAAAAAAAACTATTGCCTGTGTACCTTACATTGTGTTAGGAAATGTCAAAATCTACCCCGATTGCTTACATATATTGACCGACCATAAAAAATATAAAAGAGTGTACTAGTATGTATAGAGAGTTATCAAATGTCAATTTATTTACCAAATAAATCAACAAAGATGTCGGGGGGGGGGGGGGGTCCTCGTAACCATTATTTACTATCTTTTTTCCAGATACATACATATTCATTCTGGCCCACAATCATCTTGCATTATTATTTGTCGTATCCTTATATAAAGTGTGCAAATATGTCTTCGGGATATCAATGCTTTTTTATCGATGGACCAAAATTAGAACCCTATCCTATATACATGTACATACACATTTTAAAATAGTCTAACATATTCTTTTACAAATAATACACAAATGTGCAAAAACCATCAGATACTACTGCCTGATCTGAAGCTGAAATCATTTGATGTGCTACAAATGCCCATGCAACACCATCCTACATTTTATTTATATACTAGTAACAACCAGTTTGAAATTAATCGTAAAATGTGATTTTCTGCTTGATGTTCACCTCTGCATACGAATTGTTTATGAATTGCCAATTTAGTCCAACTATCATATAACCTTGGATTTTAAGGAATATGGATAATTACCATATTTTTGTGGTATCTGAAATAGAACATTGGACATTAAGAAATCAGTGTACGTTTTCTATTTTTATTTGGGGGGGGTGGGGGTGGGGGTGTGCTTAATTTAGCTCAAAAAGTTTGTACATCTATTTCAGCCATAATTTAGCTAATACATGTACTATGTATTTTTTAGCTTTATTAATCAGCAAGGCAATAGTACATGTACGATAACGAATTCTGCTTTGGAAAAAAGACAGTAAGGTGAAAAGGGTGTAAATATTTAAGCTTTTATAGAATGTTTATAAGTTGTTTTAATTGTTCAAATGACAAATTTCTGAAAGACTGGGTCTATCTTAAGTGTATTTTCATTCGTCAAACAATCATCAGATACAGAAGCATTGAAATGTTTTTGGTTTTTTTTAGATGATGCTTTTAGCTCACCTGAGCTGAAGCTGGAGGCTCATCATTTGTCGTTATCTGTCCTCGTTGTCGTTGTTGACAGAAAATCTGAAACTTGTGTGGAAGCATCCTCAGTTAGTGCTGATTCAAGTTAAGTCGAATCATGATCCCGGGACTTCAATTGGGGATGAATTTTTACATAGGGAAAGATCTTTAAACATCTTTTTCTCAAAAACAAATTAGCTAGAAAAGCTGTAAATTGAGTGAAACCACCCTCAGGTGTCATAGATTCAAGTTTGTTCAAATCATGATCCCTGGAGTAAGGTGGGGCCACAATTGGGGGGGGGGGGGGTCACATTAAAATAAAATGAGTAAAACCTTTTAAAATATGTTTCTCAAAAATCTGTAACATCTGAAGGAGCTCAACGTTAACTGAAGGAGCTCAACGTTAACTAAAAAGTATGTGGAGAAAACATTGAAAATCTTTTTCAACAAGATATACTCTAAGTTGTCTAGATATTTTATATTGATATATTTATAGATTAATATCTGTTTAAGCTCTAAAGACGCTCTAAAGCTTTTCTGATCTGTTATTGCTAATGTGGCTTAGGTGAGCGATGTGGACCTTAAGTCTCTTGTTTAACGATAGTAATAATTCATATATCATTAGTAAGTTGATGCAATATGCTACTGTTCAATCAAACCGGCGTTATTCGTTTCACGGGTACTATTCAAACTGAATGCACATGCACTATTAGTTCTAAGAACGTTTGCTAATAAAGTAAGGATCCAGGCCCTGCCGTCACAAACTTTCCTCAAGTCGATACTCAGCCTCAATTCTGAGTTTGACCTCAAATTCATGCACTTTTCTTATAAGGATTTGAGTTGAGGACTGAATTGAGTGATTTAAAAATTTTAGTGACGGTGGAACCTGAGTACATAAACTTAAGTAGCATAATAGATTTGAGATCTCATTCGGTGGTCTTCAAATAGAATTTTGCATGTATGTACCTGAACGGTAAGAAACATATTTGATGCATCAGTTTGCTTACCAACACAGGGAGTTCAGTCACACAATGCTTCACAAAATTTGATCTAACAACTTTAATTCAGCTCTTGGATAGAAACCAAACGGTATGTAAAAAAAAAAACAAATTGCAAAATAGTTGTGTTGTACCTGCACAAGTAACATAACTACCACAGAGTGGTGTCAAATTCAGGGAAACAGGCCGAGGGTGGTGTAAGGGTCTAAACTGGACCTTCTATTACTAATATTTTCCCTTTTGTTGTAATGCATGTCTTCTTACAAAACTGACAACGGACTACAGTACTTTATATAGAATAATAAGATCCCTTTAAAAAAGGAATACGTATACAAGCTTTGAATTTGGGTAAATTTGTCCTCCTCGCAGTAGGAGTAATTCAGTCAAGTTAAGACATTTTTTTCTTAAACTATGGAATAAATGATAAACTGATACTAGTAATCTATTCTGCAGACATCTTCGCTGATGGTGATTTCTATGCTTTGGATGACTTGAAAAAGGACATGAAAATGCAATACAGTTTATGAGGATCATGACTTTGTATAAGATCTATATTTACTACAACTTAGGCTTATACCATCAGCTAGGATTAATTAGTTTTTTTCCGGGAGGGATCAAACGTTACAGTTTGTGCGGAACTTGACTGTGCTATATATAATATCTATGCATACCATCCAAATTAGTATGATTTTGTTTCTACGCTCGTTTCGAGTTGTGGGACTGTTCAGCATTGCAGACTGAGATTATACCAAACGATCTTTGAAGCTATCTATAAAATTATTTTTTGAAAAATTCTAGATTTAATGCAAAATCAGTTATTGAAGGCAGTTTACATGGTCTGCTTCTTTGGAGAAAGTGTTAAGTAATAAAAAAGTACAGACTTAACAACCTGCTGCAAAAGCAGAAGGTTTATAAGTAATATCGTGCTCACGCTGACCCTGATGAAAAACATTGGGTCACTAAAATATTGATGTTGCAAGGTATTGGATTAGACCGGATCCATCATTTTATATTGGCCTGTCCCAGGCGAAATAAGGCCAAGAAACTTTATCCTTGTTTCATATCAATAAAATAACTACTAGTGCCGGTGTAACGAAGAATTTTGACCTGGGTTGAAAATTGACCCGGGGGTCATTTTTCCACGTTGATTATTGAGACCAAAGGTGTTGAATAAAGACCCCAATCCGTTGAAAATTGACCCGCATCGTGGAATTTTGATCATGAAACCGGTGCAAAATTCAACAGCAACGAAGCACAAATTAACGAATCAATATTTATAACTTGAGTTTATTTAATTAAAAATTATCAGTTTTAACATATTTATTCTTTAGAATTACATGGGGGTGGGGGAGCAGGGGGAGGATGGGGTGGGGTGAGACTTAATGATTATATTTTGAATTTACTTATTATCCCTTTAAATATGTAATAACTATTTTATTCATAATAAAGTTTTTACATACAATTGCTTTTTTGTGTAATATATATATTTATATATATATATATATATATATATATATATATATATATATATATATATATATATATATATATATATATTTGTTTTTAAAGAATATTTGTATACATGGTTACACGTTAAACTATTCAATTCAGTAAATCTCCTTTTTTTAAATTCGCTGGAGAAGTGTACAAATTTAAATAATTTTAAAAAATTACAAAACATCATATTGTTTCATTTTGGTATTACTTACACCCAGTAAACTAAAACTTTGATATTGTTCATTGTATATTTTCTTGGCGGGTGTAAATACAAAATTTACAGTATGTCATATTGAGAATTTTGTGTTTGCACTCGCAGAGTTTGTTAAAACTGTGACTATCTGAATTTTGTATTCACACCCATCCAGCCAATAACAGTTTACCCAATGATGATATACTAACATGTACTCTTTCATGAACAATGCTGTAGAAACTATATATCTTGAAAGCCGATATTTTTTTCAGTGTACTATTTGTTCCGCGAGGACAACTAAATATCATCAAATCGCTAATTGTTTGGGCATAAACAATTCTGCTTCATGGAATCTGTAGCAAGTTCGCAACCTAATTTTTGTACAGGATGACAATAAAATAATTTTGCTTTAATAGTTTCTAAATTGCTCTGATCATAAAAATTTAACATAAATTTACTAACAGTAATTGTTTTTGTCAATAAATTGGTAAATTACATTTTTTGAATAGAAATATGTAGTAGAAGATCATACAACAGCGTTGGAGTAGATGGTTGACCCTCCTATCAGAGGCGCCAACATTATTAATTTAATTCAAACGTTTTTTATTGGACGGAATGTGCAAGTTATTGAATGGATTTGATAACAGACAATGCCTATGTTAACCCTTTCAAACATAGAAAGTCAAGAAGAAATTATCTATGGTCATAAGAATATAGTATTACAAGTTTACAGAATATTATTGATATTATGTGTATATATTTAAGGTCTTCCGTTTCCAACGGAAGACCTTATTGTTATTGCTTTGTTTCTTTTTCACTATTATTAAGGTCTTCCGTTGGAAACGGAAGACCTTATTGTTTTTGCTTTGTTTCTTTTCCTCTATTATTATTAAGGTCTTCCGTTTTCAACGGAAGACCTTATTGTTATTGCTTTGATTCTTTTCCTCTATTATTATTATTATTCTTTTTTTTTTCTCCCACGTTTTCTCAAAAGTGCTTCAGCCGATTTTGATGAAACTTTCAGATCTTATTCATGACAAAATTTGTAAGAAAATTACACGAGATTTTTTTGGTCGTCACTTCCGGTACCGAGTTATTCAAGATTTTACGTTTTTGCTTGTTCACAACTTTTCTAAAAAAGTATTCAAGATAGGACTGTCAAATTTTCAGAGAAGGTAGAGAGTGAACGGCCGCAGTGCCCTTTGCATATCCGAACGTCTGTCGTCACTTCCGGTCGTCACCGGAAGGAAATGAAAAACCTTAGTTTTTCAATTTTTTAAACTTGAATTTTATTAATTTTTTTATTCGATAGAGACGCCTAAAACACTTCAGAATATGAAATTTGTTTTAAAATCGATCAGAGCATTCCTGAGATTTTGAGCTCAAAAGTTCTGAAGCGAGAGTCCGCGTAGCTCAGTCGTTAGAGTGTTGGACTTGTGCCCAGGCGACCCGGGTTCCGTCCTCGAGTGCCGATTATTTTTCTTTCCTATTTTTTTTTTTCTTTAACGATTTTATCTTTAAAATGGTGGTTTTTATTGTTTTCCGTTTTATTTTTATCATAAATAAAAATAATAACAGCTTTTTAGTACAAATATAGTTCTCGTTTCTGTCAGCAGTTTGCTTAATTCAGACGCTCGTCGCATCGCCGGCATCAAAGACATGCCGCCAAAGTGCCCCTGCAGTACGACCGCATTAGAGTTCACTGAGTCGCTTTGCCGGCATCAAAGAAATGCCGTCATCTCCATGATTGTATGCACACAACATTTAGCAATGCACCAACGATATTCTACATGGCTTTAAAGGAGGACATATTAGTATTTATTCACATAATTATATAGATACACGCAAGCATGTATACATGCGTTTATTGACATATGTTGCTTATATAAATTTGATTTCCTGAACACTATAAAACACTATGAAATCTCTCTCTCTCTCTTTCTCTCTCTCACCCTGACAACCGGGTGACTGCGATACGGTGTGAAAACTGACCACTCTTGTATCTGTGTTTGGGCCTATGTATTCACAGATGTAAACACCGATCGTTGAAATACACTGTTAAAACAAAGAGTCTGATTATTCACTTTTGATTTATAAAAATCATTACGGCAGGGTGGATTGGGATTATAATCATTTACAATCAGTCTTATAAAGTTTATATTTATTTACAAAAGTCTACATGTACGTGTTCGCCCAAAAGCGGGATTAGTGATTAAGCAGCGGGGTCAATAATTCATAAATTTCCCGTTATTAACTGATTGCTTATAACACTGATCGTTTAGACTTAACACTGGGGTATCATCACACAGTGTTAGTCGGCAAAGATAAACTTGAGACAAAAAGAAAAATAATCGATGTATCAAAGAAGCAGATAAAAAAAATTAACAATTTCTTTACCATATCGATTTTTGATAAACTCATATCTCTCTCTCTCTCTCTCCTTCTCTCTCTCTCTCTCTCTCTCTCTCTCTCTCTCTCTCTCTCTCTCTCTCTCTCTCTCTCTCTCTCTCTCTCTCTCTCTCTCTCTCATTATAGCTAGATAAACAATGAATGTGCATATCCGTATAAATTAGCCTAGCGAAAATTTTTATCTGGGTATAATATATGTATTAATTTTTTAAATCGGAATTTGAATTAATTATTCTCCCCTGGAAATAAACCCGGTTTCAAAATCGCCCCCACTTGGTTTCAGACTTTTGACGAGTCATCGGACAATATGCTTTGCCCTGCGTATAATCTCTCTCGGATGGGGATCCGATTACTATTGATGAAATAGAATGACTATTTTTGATGAAATAAAAAAAATTCTATTAACTTATATAGCGAGTTAAAAATGCTGAGGTGGATTGAAAATACGCTTCTTATAACAACAGTTTCAATTCAGTGTTTTCTCAGACGTCCGCGTCAATTTGTTCCCGCCCATTTCAAATGTTTTGACTGTAACAGGTGACGCGCGTTAGCTGTATATTTCCAATCTTGTCAGTTAATGTTCTGTGGTCTTTGTTTTGTATCCCTGCTGGTGAGGAAGATGTATTCTTATATGCTTATGACTGTCAGTTTACAAAATTACTTATTAATTATATGAAATTCATGCACTTTTTTAAAAATCAGGTTCAGCATGTAAAATTTAGATTTTTTATCTTCTAGATATAGGGAAAATGTCTTAAAGAACATATCATTATTTTGTGATCCTAACATAAAAAAAACGATGAAAATTAGTTAATTAGAAAACATTAAATAAATTTAACGACCTGATGCATTCTTTTCCATGTTCCTAATGTTAATGCTATACATATATTAGAAAAGTGAATATTAATGCAAAAATTTATACTAAAGATTTTGAGAAAGATTTTAATTTTCAAATCAATAGTACAGTGGCGTACAGTGCTGGTCAGTTCTCTGTACAGTGCTATACAATGAGGGTACAGTGCTTCAGTAGGACTGTATAGTGGAGTACAGTGGTAGTCAGTGAAAGGTACAGTTAATGTACAGTAAACGTCAGGCAATGTAAGTCAATTTTTGGGAATATTATTGGATTTTAAATTCAGTAATCATAATTACTGCCTTCTTCTCTCGCTCTCTGTATCAACATTTCAGTGATGATTGTTATTCTTCAGCTGCAGTGCACTTCGCAAATCCGAACGTCTCCGGTCGGCACCGGAAGTAAGCAGAAACATTTATTTTTCATTATTTCTTGTTTTTAAATATTTTTTTCTGCCATATTACAATGCAAACGCTTTAATCAATGCAGAATATGTATTTTTGTTCAAAAATCGATCCACATTAGAATAGTAAACTTTTGTCCAAGCGGCATGGGTTCAATCCCGGAGTGCCGACTCTTATTTCTTCCTTAATTGTGCTTCGATTCAAAATGTTGTCTCTGAAATAATGGACTTTAATTATTTTTGTTTGAATTTTATAAAAAATCACAGTAACATCGCCTTTTCCTAATATGAAGATATGTCTGTTGAAATCCTTGGAGAGGCTTACTGGAATTTTAGAAAGTGTTTAGAAATAAATAAAAAATGTCCCGATAGCCTTTTTAAGGTGTTTACAAACGGAAGATCCTTTCAAACAACGCATATACATTTTTTTAACATATGTATTTTATTTAGAAATTGTGTAATATGTGATATTTAGAATTTAATATTCTACGTTTAATATAGAAGTCACCGACCGACCCCCCCCCCCTTCCCAATTTACAAAATCATTTAGGTTTTTTTGCCCGATTTTACTTGATCTTTGATATTGGGCCTTTAATTTCAACTAAGTACCATTCTAGATAACTGTACTAATTACCAGACCAATTCGTTCATTAATAACAGAGTTATGAAGTTTTTGGCATTTGAGTTTCAATTGTCGTGTTTGACATGTATTAAAAAAAAAAAATTCCCAAGCCCTTCACTCAATCTTAATGAAAATTCGTGAAAATGAACCTCGGACCCCATTCTTATTGTCTGTGAAATATGCAGCGGATTGCACAATTAAGACGAAATTCCTGAGATTAAACGGCGCTTATTGCCTATACGTTGAAATAAAATTTACACAGTACACCCACCGACCCCCCCCCCCCCCCTTCATATTCATAAAATCATTTAGTTTTTCTGGCCTGATTTTACTGGATCTTTCATCTTGAACCTTTATTTTCAACCTAATTCAAGTCTAGATTTAGGTACTAATGACCATGCAGACCTATTCGTTCATTTTTAAGAGAGATATGAATTCTTGGGCATTGGAGTTTCGATTGGCGTGCTTGACATGTACTGTAGAAAAAAATTCCAACTCCCGAGCCCCTTACTCAATCCTAATGAAATTTTGTGTAAATGTACCTCTGACCCCATTCTTATTGTTTGCCAAATATGCAGCGGATTGAACAATTAAGGAGAAATTCCTGAGATCAAACGGCGAGTATAGCCTGTACGGGGACTTAAAATTAACACAGTACAAGGGATGTAAGCAGCCGCGTGATATTTCTGTTGCATGTATATTTCTTGTTTTCCGTTTAATCTGTATCTACGAAAGCGTGTGAACTACTAATGAATGTTAGAACGGGAAATTACTGTCATCAAATTTTTACCGAATAAATTTACGTGTTACTGATTTCCTTATTTCTACATTTATAAAGATTTTATCAATCCTGCTGAAATAAAACAGTCAAACATAATAGTAAACGATAAGAAAAAATATTCTCAACACTGAAATACATGGGTAAAATGCATCAGTCATTGTTTTAGGACTTCCCCTAATTGTTGTTAACCGAATCCGAAATCCACACCTCAAAATTCTATTTTCGATTTATTTAAGACGAAAATCAAGTTCGGGTCTTTTCACCCCCCTCCAGACACAATCACGCATCAATATTTCAAATGACCTCGCACTGTTACCAAACCTGAATAGTCAGACATCTTACACGTTGTTTTTTATCTCATACAAAAACTCAGCTCCTTTCCAGGGCGGAAACGCCCCAAATTCAAAGACAAATTCGGGAATTATTTCGCGTCAACCATGTTTTGAGACACCTGCAAAGGATGTGTGTTCTAATCTCGCCGGAGCCAAGATTTCTTCTTTCTCTCTATTTCTTCTCTCCTTTTTATTTAATTTTCTAGGTAAAATATTCAACATAAAAGGGTTGCTGGATTGTAGTACAAGTTGAAAAACACTCTTCAATTAAGATTTAGACGAAAACAGTCATTTATTATTAGGGTCTTCCGTCTTCAGCGGACGACCCTTCTATTCTAATTGTTATTAGGGTCTTCCGTTTACAAAGGAAGACCCTCTTTTTTTCTACGGTTTCTTTTTATTACAGGTTATTAGACCTGTTCTAAGGTCAAAAGACCTCTTATTTAATATGAAATAAAATGTGGCTGGTCCTTAAAACTAGGGATCCAATGGGGTGTATAATCCTTCATCCATCGCTCTTTTAGATCACATGTCCATTTCCTGATAAGTTTTGTTGATGAAGATAAAAGACAAGGTCATTTCCTCTTCTAAAAATCGGACGGAAGACCTCCTCGTTGCTCGCAACGAGATCGTGTCTAGTTATTATTATTATTTTTTTTTTTCTGTCACGTTTTCTCAAAAACGCTTCAACCGATTTTCGTGAAACTTTCAGATCTTATTCATGACAAAATTTGTAAGAAAATTACACGAGATTTTTTTGGTTGTCACTTCCGGTACCGAGATATTAAAAATTTTATGTTTTTGCTTGTTCACAATTTTTCTCAAAAAGTATTCAAGATAGGACTTTCAAGTTTTCAGAGAAGGTAGAGAATGAACGGCCGCAGTGCCCTTCGCATATCCGAACGTCCGCCGTCACTTACGGTCGTCACCGGAAGGAAATGAAAAACCTTAATTTTTTAATTTTTTGGATTTGAATTTTTTTAGTTTTTCATTCGATAGAGACGCTCTCAAAACTTTAGAATATGAAATTCGTTTTAAAATCAATCCACGCATTGTTCAGATTTTGGACTCCAAAGTTCTGAAGCGAGGGTCCGCGTAGCTCAGTCGTTAGAGTGGTGGACTTGTGCCCAGGCGACCCGGGTTCAGTCCCTGAGTGCCGAATCTTTTTTCTCTCTCATTTGTGTTTTGATTAATGGGTTTATCTTTAAAATGATGGATTTGAATGTTTTCCGTTTTATTTTTGTCATAAATAAAAAAATATAGCGGCTTTTTTTTTAGTACAAATATAGAACTCTTTTCTGTCAGCAGCTCTCTAAATTACGACGCTCGTTGCATCGGCGACATCAAAGACATGCCGCCGAAGTGCCCCTGCAGTTCGACCGCATTAGAGTTCGCTGGGTCGCTTTGCCGGCATCAAAGAAATGCCGCCATCTCAATGACTGTATGCACACAACATTTAGCAATGCACCCACGTTATTCTACTCGTCTTAAAAAGAAGGACTGCTTAGTATTTAATCCCATATATAGATACACACATGCATGTATACATGCGTTTATTGACAAAGGTTGCTTATATATTGATTTCCTGAACATTATAAAACGCTATGTAATCAATCTCTCTCTCTCTCTCTCACTCTCTCTCTCTCAAGTATAAATGTTTTAGCATTTGAATAAGAACTAGTACAGGTAGCGTGGAGTAAATTGGATAGAAGCTAAATGTACATTGGCATCCAAAAATTATACATATTTTATATCAAGTTACGGGATAATGTCTATGGATTCAAATAATTTGAAATTCATTGTTAAATAATTGTCTTCTTACTGATTGGAAGTCAACGCTAAAAAGTCATTTTTATTAAAGATGGTGTACTTTTCCCTTTTTTTTGTGCATGTCTATATACTGATACAAATCTGTTGCCTGTCGAGATTAAGAAAAGCCTCCGAAGTTTATACACGTAACTATACAAACGAACGGGTGACTGCGACAAGGTTTAAAAACTGACCACCCGTTTATGAGTGTTTGAGCCTAAGAATAAATAGATGTAAAAAAATCAATAGTTACATCTTTCAAACAACGCTTATATATTGTTCTAACATATGTATTTTATTTAGAAATTGTGTAATATGTGATATTTAGAATTTAATATTCTACGTTTAATAAAGCAGTCAACGACCGACCCCCCCCCTCCCAATTCATAAAATCATTTAGTTTTTCTGGCCCGATTTTACTTGATCTTTGATCTTGGGCCTTTAATTTTAACTAATTACCATTCTAGATAACTGTACTAATTACCAGACCAATTCGTTCATTAATAACAGAGTTATGAAGTTTTTGGCATTTGAGTTTCAGTTGTCGTGTTTGACATGTACTATAAAAAAAAATCTAACTCCCAAGCCCTTCACTCAATCCTAATGAAAATTTGTGAAAATGAACCTCGGACCCCATTCTTATTGTCTGTGAAATATGCAGCGGATTGAACAATTAAGACAAAATTCCTGAGATTAAACGGTGCTTATTGCCTATACCTGGAAATTAAATTTACACAGTACACGCACCGACCCCCCCCCCCCCCCCCCGCCCCTTCCTATTCACAAAATCATTTAGTTTTCCTGACCTGATTTTACTGGATCTGTCATCTTAAACCTTTATTTTCAACCTAGTTCAAGTCTAGATTGACACTTACTGTAGAGAAAATTCTAACTCCCGAGCCCCTTACTCAATCCTAATGAAATTTTGTGTAAATGTACCTCGGACCCCATTCTTATTGTCTGTGAAATATGCAGCGGATTGAACAATTAAGAAGAAATTCCTGAGATCAAACGGCGAGTATAGCCTGTACGGGGACTTAAAATTTACACAGTACAAGGGATGTAAGCAGCCGGGTAATATTTCTGTTGCATGTATATTTCTTGTTTTCCGTTTAGTCTGTATCTACGATAGCGTGTGAACTACTTATGAATGTTAGAACTGTGGAAATTACTGTCATCAAATTTTTACCGAATAAATTTACGTGTTACTGATTTCGTTATTTCTACATTTATAACGATTTTATGAATCCTGCTGAAATAAAACAGTCAAACATAATAGTAAACGAAACGAAAAAACATTCTCAACACTGAAATACATGGGTAAAATGCATCAGTCATTGTTTTAGGACTTCCCCTAATTGTTGTTAACCGAATCCGAGATCCACACCTCTATTTTTCGATTTATTTAAGACGAAAATCAAGCTCGGGTCTTTTCACCCCCCCCCCCTTCCAGACACAAACATGCATCAATATTTCAAATGACCTCGCACTGTTACCAAACCTGACTAGTCAGACATCTTACACGTTGTTTTTCATCTCATACAAAAACTCAGCTCCTCTCCCGGGCGGAAACTCCCAAAATTCAAAGACAAATTCGGGAATAATTTCGCGTCAGCCATGTTTTGAGACACCTGCAAAGGCTGTGTGTTCTAATCTCGCCGGAGCCAAGATTTGTTCTTTCTCTCTATTTCTTTCTCTCCTTTTTGTCTAATTTTCTAACTAAAATATTCAACATAAAAGGGTGTTTGATTGTAGTACAAGTTGAAAAACACTCTTTGATTAAGATATAGACAAAAACAGTGTTTTATTATTAGGGTCTTCCGTCTTCCGCGGACGGAAGACCTCCTCGTTGCTCGCAACGAGATCGTGTCTAGTTTTTATTGTTTTTTTTTTCTGTCACGTTTTCTCAAAAATGCTTCAGCCAATTTTCATGAAATTTTCAGATCTTATTTATGACAAAATTTGTAAGAAAAGTACACGGGCTTTTTCTGATCGTCACTTCCGGTACCGAGATATTAAAGATTTTACGTTTTTGCTTGTTCACGATTTTTCTCAAAAAGTATTTACGATAGAAACTTCAAATTTTCAGAGAAGGTAGAGAGTGAACGGCCGCAGTGCCCTTCGCATATCCGAACGTCCGCCATCACTTCCGGTCGTCACCGGAAGGAAATGAAAAACCTTAATTTTTCAATTTTTTAGATTTGAATTTTATTTATGTTTTTATTCGATAGAGACGCCTAAAACACTTCAGAATATGAAATTCGTGTTAAAATCGATCCAGGCATTCCCGAGATTTTGAGTTCAAAAGTTCTGAAGCGAGAGTCCGCGTAGCTCAGTCGATAGAGTGTTGGACTTGTGCCCAGGCGACCCGGGTACCATCCCCGAGTGCCGAGTATTTGTTCTTCCCTAATTTTCTTTTGTTTAACGATTTTACCTTTAAAATGATGGTTTTTATTGTTTTCCGTTTTATTTTCATCATAAATAAAAATAATAACAGCTTTTTTAGTACAAATATAGAGCTCGTTTTTGTCAGCAGTTCGCATCGCCGCCATCAAAGACATGCCGCCGAAGCGCCCCTGCAGTACGACCGCATTAAAGTTCACTGGGTCGCTTTGCCGGCATCAAAGAAATGCCGCCATCTCAATGACTGTATGCACACAACATTTAGCAATGCACCAACGTTATTCTACATGACCTTAAAAGGAGGACTGATTAGTATTTGTTCACATATAGATACACGCTTGCATGTATGCATGCGTTTATTGACATTCGTTGCTGATATACTGATTCCCTAAACACTATAAAAAACTAGAAAATCTCTCTCTCTCTCTCTCTCTCTCTCTCTCTCTCTCTCTCTCTCTCTCTCTAAAGTACTTGTACAGGTAACATGCAGTAAATTGGACAGAGGCTAAATGTACATTGGCGTCCAAAAAGTATACATGTATTTATTTCAAGTTACGGGATAATGTCTATGGATTCAAATAATTTGAAATTCATTGCTTAATGATTGTCTTCATACTGATTGGAAGTCAACGCTAAAATTAAAGATGGTGGACTTTTTCCTTTTTTTGTGCATGTCTATATACTGATACAAATCTGTTGCCTGTCTGGGATTAAGAAAAACCTCCAAAGTTTATACACGTAACTATACAAACGAACGGGTGACTGCGACAAGGTTTGAAAACTGACCAGCCGTTTATGAGTGTTTGAGCCTAAGATAAACAGATGTTAAAAAATCAATAGTTACATCTTTCAAACAACGCTTATACATTGTTCTAACATATGTATATTGTTTAGAAATTGTGTAATTTGTGATATTTAGAATTCAATAGTCTACGTTTAATATAGAAGTCACCGACCGACCCCCCCCCCCCATTCATAAAATCATTTAGTTTTTCTGGCCCGATTTTCCTTGATCTTTGATCTTGGGCCTTTAACTTCAACTAATTACCATTCTAGATTACTATACTAATTACCAGACCTATTCGTTCATTATTAACAGAGTTATGAAGTTTTTGGCATTTGAGTTTCAATTGTCGTGATTGACATGTACTGTAAAAAAAATCATAACTCCCAAGCCCTTCACTCAATCCTAATGAAAATTCGTGAAAATGAACCTCGGACACCATTCTTATTGTCTGCCAAATATGCAGCGGATTGAACAATCAAGTCGAAATTCCTGAGATTAAACGGCGCTTATTGCCTATACCGGAAAATTAAATTTACACAGTACACGCACCGACCCCCCCCCCCTCCTATTCAGAAAATCATTTAGTTTTTCTGGCCTGATTTTACTGGATCTTTCATCTTGAACCTTTATTTTCAACCTAGTTCAATTATAGATTACTGTACTACATGTAATGACCGAATCCGAGATCCACACCTCAAAATTCTATTTTCGATTTATTTACGACGAAAATCAAGCTCAGGTTTTTTCACCCCCCCCCCCCCTCCAGACACCCCTGCGAATGTTATTGTCATTCAAATTTTAGACCACGTGGTTTTATTTTACCCTTTCAGTTTCGCAGTAAAAATCGTACCTCGTGTATAAAGTCTATTTCACAGTACATGTATCTAGGTTCTTAATATAGGTAGTCAAATATAAAATCTAGAGGTTTATTGATTTTAAACTGTATCTTCATTAATTGGTGAATAAAATGTGTTCTAGAAATAAATGTGACTATACAAAAATTAGTTTTTGTTTGCTGTTGCAACAACTAACATGTTTAAAAGAGATACCTCCTGAGGATTAATTTTTGATCCGCGCCTGACCTAGTAATAACATCAATAGTGAAACAGACTATACCATTTTATGCAGAATGTTCCTTGAAAATGGCTCGATATACTAAGTTTTAATGCAAAACAGACACCCACTATTTTTTTTTAAAACATGGTATTGCACACCACAAGCATCAAACATGGCTATGATTTTATTAAGCAACCCAATGGTTATATTTTCAACCACTCTACACGTGTTTGAACACGAACGATAACTCTGTTCTGAATATTATCGTTTAATATAAATAACTGCTAGATGGTAAAATAAGACATACATCTTGAAAGCTTTTCCTGTTTTAACATAAATCATAGTAGGATGTGATATGAAAAACGATCAGTACTTACGTATTTTGAGAATATTATCCGAACACTTATACTTCCGCTCGAAATTTCACAGGAAGTGAACAAATATCGGTGAAGTCTCGTGAAGTTTCATTCGAGCACCTCTGGATTTATTACTTACTTAGCAACGATAAAGAAAACATTCCGAACACATTCGCAGGGATGCAGACACAAACACGCATAAATATTTCAAATGACCTTGCACTGTTACCAAACCTGAATAGTCAGACATCTTTCACGTTGTTTTTCATCTCATACAAAAACTCAGCTCTTCTCCCGGGCGGAAACGCCCCAAATTCAAAGACAAATTCGGGAATTATTTCGCGTCAGCCATGTTTTGAGACATCTGCAAAGGCTGTGTGTTCTAATCTCGCCGGAGCCAAGATTTGTTCTTTCTCTCTATTTCTTTCTCTCCTTTTTATTTAATTTCTAACTAAAATATTCAACATAAAAGGGTTGTTGGACTAAAGTTCAAGTTGAAAAACACTCTTCAATTAAGATTCAGACAAAAACAGTCTTTTATTATTAGGGTCTTCCGTCTTCAGCGGAAGACCCTTCTATTCTTATTGTTATTAGGGTCTTCCGTTTACAAAGGAAGACCCTCTTTTTTTTCTTCGGTTTCTTTTTATTACAGGTTATTAGACGTGTTATTAGGTCAAAAGACCTCTTATTTAATATGAAATATATGGGGCTGGTCCTTCAAATTAGGGATCCAACGGGGTGTATAATCCTTCATCAATGGCTCTTTAAGATCACATCTGCATTTCCTGATATGTTTCGTTGATGAAGATAAAAGTCAAGGTCATTTCCTCTTCTAAAAATCGGACGGAAGACCTCCTCGTTGCTCGCAACGAGATCGTGTCTAGTTATGTGTATATTAGGTGTAAGACAGGGGGTACTTGAATATTAAATAATTATCTGAACATTTACCATATATGATTGTAAGCCATATTCTTAGTAGACATCTTTACTCACACCTACATTAACAAACCTATCACTTTCATTTATACTTGCGGAGATACAAACATAAGAATGAGATTTTCATGATCCGTTTGAAAAGAACAGAATAGGGAACTATATATAATAAGTAAATATACATTTATAATACTTAAATAGGTTTAAACAGTGTTACTTAAGAGAATCAAAAACGCTTTTGAGCTCGAATATAACTATAAACATGGAAAACAATTTTACAATTTTTAAAACGAAAAATCAGAACTACCATAAAGCATATAGTTCATATGAAAAGGTACACTAATGTCAATAAGTTGTTTAAAAGATCGTCTCTTTGTTGAGTTTATCTTGGACATCCAGGGAACATTTCCTTCAGATTAAAACCCACAGTATAAACATCGACTCTAATCAATTAAAAAATCCTTAAATAAGTAAGCTTTACTAGCTTTATTCCATAATTGACGTTCAATTATATTTCCTATTCCCTTAACTGAAGTGTTTGTAAGCTCTGGCTATATTTTGGGGTTTTTTAAGTTTTGACTTAAAGATAGTTAAAGTTGAAGTTTTCTTTTCTGTATGAAGATAATTCCATACTTTACATGTAAACAAAACAAAGTTATTGTAATAAGTAGTCCGATATAGTGGTAGAGAGTAAAAAAAGCTCATTGGACCTAAGATCATAGTCATATTAAGGTGAAAATATGATTGAATTAAATCTAACACATCTTGTGGTGCTAAACCATTAATAATCTTGTAGAATATGATTAATTTATGTTTATCTCTTCAAGATTGTAAGGTTTCCAAATTGAGCTCACTATATAAAATGACTTTAGAAGAATTAACTCTGATTGCTGTCACTGTCCTGGTTGCTTCAGTTTTCCTTGATACAGCTGCTCCACACAACATCACCATATTCCAATCTACGTATGTTAAAGGCCGAATTTTAACAAGTGTTTATCGATCAAGTGTAACATTTTTGCTGTAGATGATATATGTTTTTAAAGAGAAAATATATCACGTCAGTTGCCCGTGTTTCTAATATACAGGTAAATAATGGAATTGAAAACTCAAAATAATAGAAATGAATTGCATTTTTTGAAGAAAAAAAAACAATGACTTTGCATATGCAGATAATTGGATGGTGCTTCAATAAAGTTAATCTGGCAAGTTTATGAAAAATTATTGTTAAGTCGTAAAAAAAAAATAAAAACATGTGTAAATATGTATAATATATTAAAAAAAGGGATGAAAATATTACATTTATTCATTTATTATTTTGTCAGGAAAAAATTCTGACTTCTTTAAATAAAACACAGTCAGGTACCTGAGGTTATATCGTTTTGTCTTAATATAAATATATATACCCTTTACCAAATAAAACAGTATAGTTATATATTTCCAATTATTATATACAATGTCAGGTGGTTGTCGAATAGAGCTCTGTTGAATTGCCTGAAAAGTAACGATAACGGGCAATATATTTGTTAGATATATTCAAAGATTATGACAAGATTAGACTTTAAATTATGTTACACGAGGGAATGAAAATCAATTCTTTGTCAAAAAGTATTCTAGCCCGACTCGCCTGTTCCATTCCAAAGCAAACGATCATCTTCTTAGCTTTATTTACATAGTATTGTAATAATGATTAATCGGACATATCAACCTAAAAGAAATCAGCCACGTCCGCATATAGTATGAAAATTGTAAAACTGAAACTTTCAAATGTGTGCATGATTGTACGTTTAAACCATGTAGAGTAAGTTCCAGTTCAGATTAAAACTCTGAGGTTAGGGTCAATTCTCAACAGGATCAATTTTCAACGTGTCGAGGTCATCACAGTTAAGAAAAATCTTTCTCATACCGTTGAAAAATGACCCCGGGTATACATTTCACGGTTTCGGTCTCAATTTTCAACGTTGAAAAATGACCCCCCATGTCAATATTCAACGTGGAAAAATGACCCCCCGGGTCAATTTTCAACCCGGGTCAATATTCTTCGTTACACCGGTGCATTCCGGAGTTATATATATGTTATATTCAGGCATATTTCGATATAATGCTAACATCTGAGAATTTAGCGCCGAGCCTCTGTGAAAAGAAAGATAACTTTTAAGATTCATCAAATCTTCAAAAATGATATGTATACAAACTTTACTGTTTATCCGCACCCTTTTATCCTACTACATTTCTGCTAATAAAAGCAGAATTTGTGACAAGGTAAACTGTTCTTTATGTGACCAGTCTTGTCATTAAAAAACATGTGATGGGTTTGAACACAAGTTCTGACAACTTATTCCTTGAATAAAGTAGATTAATTTTTAGAGCGATCCATAAGGAGTTACAATTAAAAAGTTGCAATTTACGGCGCCGGTTTTTTTGGCTGATTAATTTTTCAATTTACTATTATCACTACTGATGTCTTCGATTTACGTGCCTCAGACTTACTTTAAACACAGAAAATGGGATCATTTGGTGCACAGTTTGGGTTTCCGGTTGTTAATAATAGATACGCCATCGCTCGTCTCCTTAAACTGTGTATACTTTTTGAGGACAATATGGATTAAATTATTACTAGTGTTCTATATCAGGATTGACTTTATTGAATGTTTTAGAAAAATGAACATTTTTAAAACATAAGAATCTTTGATTACTTCCAATAAACAATGTAGAATATTTTGTACAGTCTCTCTTGTTACTTGTATCAATACATTAAAAAAATTATAACGAAGTTCAGAAATCATTATTTTTGTCAAAAAATTTAGAAAAAGTATCCTCTGACGGAAGAAAGAGTATCTGGAACCGTGAAATCAATTTAGATTATCACAACATGTTACGCTCCTCATAAAGCAAAAGTTCACTGATTTCCTGTAGTTAAGTATTTTTAAACTCTTCTTTCGCCACATTTATTTGAATTTTTCCAGATATTGTCATTTGCAATTGGTACAGGTGCAGTTGATTACCAACAGAAACATATAAAATAGGAATATAATTTCATGTTTATCATAGAACAATTCGACACTGAGGTAGGTGTACATTACTTCTTAGTATGTTTTCCCTTTGAGGTACGAACAAGTTTTGCGTGAACTCGTTTCTGCGATATTTGTTCCACTCAAAATTTATTAATCTTTAATTTTAATAAACATACCATGGTTATTAAATCTTATCAAATGACAATGGTAATAAAATATAATATTTTATTATATTTTCAGAATGTTGGTGCCAGTTATTTTTGCTGTGGGTTTGGTGGTGTGCGGAGTAACTGGAAAACCGACTAGTAAAGAAAATGTAAATAATTCGAAATTAGTATAGTTTTACACATTGAAAATGACGATCTATTTCGCATATGTTTCTTTGATCATTCATTCATTTATTCTATTAAAAGTGATAATTACCATTTCCATGTCTCTAATATACCAAATACACCAATATGCATCTATGTCTTTATATACAAAATGCATTATTATGAACTTTTAAAAACATTTGGATACGAATGGTAAGCAAAGTACTCTAAGTGAAAATCCGTTATTTTCTGAATTAGGGTTCTATTGAATGGCAAAAAATATTTAATTTGGTTCATTTTAATAACAATTCTGATTTTTTATAGGTGACCAGGCAATTAATATTGAGGAGCTTACTCATGTGACTCCAAGTCTAGGGGATGTCGGAATTCTTGATCACTGTCAGCGTCGTCGGTGCTGGGCAGTATGCATTCATATTGGATAAAACTAAAATATTTCGATGACTATATTTTGGAATTAAAACTGTATAAGAAAATTTTTTTTAATATGAAGGACCAGCAAAGAGGTTTTCTTTTTTTTTTAAATGTTCGATAGCGGTTGTTGAATCAAATACACATTTAATACCAGACAGTAATAATATGGATAATGATATATCATAATGCTTTTTAAATTTTCTGGATAGTTGAAAATACAATATTAACAATTTTCTATTTACAGCTACCTAATAACATTATATATATATATATATATATATATAATCCAAAATGAGTAAAGTTAATCCACACAAGTAATTAATAATAAAAAATAACAGAAAGCCGATTCAAAACTCTACCAGTTTCATTATAATCTCCTGAAGATTACAATGAAACCGGTAGAGTTTTGAATCGGCTTTCTGTTATTATATATATATATATATATATATATATATATATATATATATATATATATATATATATATATATATATAATGGCAAAAATTCAATAAGCTGAAATGATAAACATTGGTTTAACCTCCGATAAACGCCTCTAAGAACATCGTAAATCTGTAATTCATCAAAGGTCTTTTGAGACCTATATTTAAAATAAGATTATTAAGTTTCTTATATATATACAAAATCATTCATCATAAGAGATTTTGGAAAGGTTATGAAAATGCGTGTGAGGTAGTTGTTGAACATAAGAATTTAATGATTGAAAATTGGTATTCAGGGCTTTGTAGGCTTTTAAAGTCTGCAATCATAATTTAACCGTCATTTAGTCTATCAAGAAGAAAAATGCCAAGTTTTCCATTTCTCATAGAAATCATTAACTCTGCAATTAACTCTGCAATTTTCGATAGGTATATATTTTTAAGTTGATATGTGGGTTTTAATATCTATAAACGATGAATAAATTGTTAGTTTTCTTTAAAAAATCATGTCCTATTAACATAAGATTTGATAACCAAAAGAGAAGATTAAATTGCTGCGAAACTGCAAAAGTCTAGCACAAATATAAAGATTAAAGGATCTCTTGGAATTATTATCTTTGTTTGACAGACTTCAAAAATGAGCTCTTGAACATTTGGACATATATAATTACAGAAGAAATTGTGTTGTTCACTAAAGGTGCATAACTTACAGCATTCCATTCCTGGCCTTTAAATTTTTTTTAAATGTTGTGGTCAATTCTAAATTGCAGCCATTGCAATTTGATACTCTTAACATAGGTGAAAGGTAACTGATATAATAAAGTCCATTGTTTTATATTTCTAATGGTGTGACATTCTCTACGTTTAGAATATTGTACATAATGTTAGAGCCTTGTCGGCTAAAACAAAACAGTTAAATGTAGAAGAGTAAAAACGATCTCGAGCTATCATCCCTTGGGGGATTTCATGAGAATGCAAATTAGTTTTAAATTGATATATTTCTGTAGATCATGATATGTAAGAAAGTTATGGTTTGATATCATATTTACTCTGAAGGTTTTTTAAATTTAGAAATGACCCATTTTCATCAAGCAAATTATATATATATATATATATATATATATATATATATATATATATATATATATATATATATATATATATATATATATATATATATATATAAAGCATTAAAAAAGGCTAACGACACGAACAATAGAAATTGTCTAATTTTCGGGACAACCAGTCCCTTCTTCAGGACCAAAAAATAAATTACATGAGTACAAGACAAAGAAAACAAAATCTACAGCTACTACTAAACTACTTTAGAAACTATAAAAAAGAACAGCTACATTATAAACATTTGTTCACATTCTTAAAGAAGGTGTTGCTACTGTCGCCGATCGCTCTAAAGTAATCAATCGACTGCCAACTTCACGCCTGATTAAGTTAATTAGCTAATTAAAATTGGCGTCCGAGTTAACTAATGAAAATTTGAACCCCTGTTGTTAACTCGTACGGCACTTATGATATAGACTCGAATTTTGATTAAAAAGAGATAAAATAAAATGAAAATAAATAAATAAAATTAAGAAAAAATGATTTACAAATAAGAAGTAGTGAAGAAACTAATAAATGAATGGAAGAGGCGCAGTAGACAGATTTCATGAAATTACTATGTGGGTGTCAGGTGATGTATGGCCATGAGACGTACATTTACACGCTACAAGTTTGAAGAGAAAATATCATATATTAGTATTTATTCATTGCTTTTGCTTACATAAATGGAGGAAATGTGTCTAGTGAAAACGCTGCTAATTATTTTCATTTATGCTGTGGCTTGAATAATCGAAGAGAATACTATTAGACAAATTAATGTATGACGATATGATGATAAATAGGCAATTTTATATGCTTCAAAATCTGAAAATATTTTTTCACAAAACCTAATATCAAATGTAGACCTAATTCATACATTTTCAACCTTCTTCAGTTTGAGGTATATCGAATCAATATTTATAAATTATCATTTTTGTCGGAATTAATTGAGCTGCTGATTTGAAAATCCAGAAAAGTGACCCGCAATATACTAAAGCGGTGATGTCGATTACAAGATCTACTGTCAAGGCTGCTACTTCGAAGATTGAAATATTTTGTGATAAAGGTCTGTTTCTTTTCATAATACCAAACAACCAATTATAAACATACGATTTACATATTTTGCATCTACAATGTAAGTTGTAAAAAGAGACACGGACTACCCCATATGACTGTCCGTGTAGTTTTCCCTTTTATCATATAATTATACACTGAACCAGCTTCCCCGGGACCAGCACTTTTTCCTCAATTCATCGAGTTTTATATTTAAAGTAAATGAGCAAAAATGTAAAAGTCAAATCATCTAATCCTTATTTTTCTTATCAGTGAGCGGAAATCTAAGACTAAAAATATTAATTTGATCTTTATTTTATCAAATGAAAAAAAATTGTGATAGTTATTAGTCTAAAACACAACAAAATATCTATATTCTTCTAGTTTCATGGCGCTGATGAATGAATGATAAGGCACAAGTAAAAATCCAGGTAAAATCTTTGACTGAAAGCAGACTATAATTGCTATCACAACACAATTCACACCTATTGTTCTATACCCAATTATCAAATGTGTGCAAAACGGGAACACACCTGTTCATGACATCAGGTCTGAATGATTTGAGTCTGTGCATCCAGAACTTTTCCTTGCTCTTCCTCTCCGCGTCTGTCCAATGAGGATTATGGTCAATAACCAATACTGTCATGTCTTCCCATTTTCGACCACTTGTATTAAAATGTTCTCCGACGGGCTCCTTGACTTTTTTGGTCTTTATGGTAGAGAGGTGGTTGTTGATCCTTTTGCGGAGGTCACCTGTTTCACCGACGTATTGCTTAGAGCAGACTTTGCAACTGATGAGATAGATGCAGTTGTCTGTGCGGCAAGAAGTGTTACCAAATATCTTGTAGGTGCGACCTGTGATGGGGCTTTTAAAACTGTCCGCGTTGGTACTGTGTTTGCACAACAGGCATCTGGTATCGGAACATGTTTTAAAACCACCATTTGGCAACGGGTTGTCTAATCTTGCCCTCACTACCATGTCCTTTAAGTTCCTCGGGCGTTTAAATGCAGCCATTGGTGGATCCTTGAAAATATCAGCCATTCTTTCGTTAGTGTAAAGAATGGGCAGATTATTTCTAAGGATGGTGTTGAGGTTCTTAAGGGCGGGGTGATATGTAGTGACAAGTGGAACCCTGCTTTTGTCTGTTTTCTCTTTGTATTGTAAAAGGGTTTTCCTGTCTTTTGTAGTAATCTCATCAATTGCAGATTGAACTGTGTGGGCTTTATAGCCTCGATTACACAGATGGGATTTTAATATTCTGCTCTGTTCTTCAAAGATCTCATTAGAAGAGCAGATTCGTCTGATTCGGGTTGTTAATCCTTTAGGAATTCCTCTAAAAGTATGGGGAGGGGGCAACTCGATGGCTTGAGGTAGAGGTGAGAATCAGTGGGTTTGGTATGGAGACTGAATTTTATTTCACCATCTTCCAAGGTGGATGTAGTATCCAAAAATACATTTTTGGAACTAGATATGTCCACTGTGAATTTAATCGAATTGTGGAAGGAGTTGGCAAAGGTGATGAAGTCATTTAGGCAGTCTCGGTTTTCGACCCATTTCATCTCAATATCATCAATGAACCGCAACCAGCTCAAAGGTTTGAAAGGAGCTCTGAGAAGCAGGTTGCGTTCCAATCTTCCCATAAATATATTGGTGTAAGAGGGGGCCATTCTGGTGCCCATAGCTGTACCACTTATTTGTATGTAATGTTCGACATTAAACATTAAATTGTTCAGCTTGAGAACATGTTCAAGGAGCTTGAGTAGAGATTCCGTTGACGGCTGCTGAATCGTTCTACTGTCCCATACCTCCCTGCAGGCCTCAATACCTTCATCGTGAGGAATATTCGTGTACAAGGACGTGACGTCCATTATAACGAGAAGAGTATGGTCTGGCAGGCCAGAGGAAGGTGTTTTATTCAGGTAATCTGTAGTGTCCTTGAGGTATGATGGCAAATCTTCTACATGTGGACGGAGATGTAAATCTATAAATTCAGATATTTTCTCCGTGGGGTGGCCGATGGCACTGACTATAGGGCGCCCAGGCATTCCTTCCTTGTGGATTTTTGGAAGCAGTTAAATTGACCTGGTCCACAGTTGGTTGGGCGAAGCGTTTCAATAACATTAACACCAATCTCATCATTTTCTTACATTTTGTCCAGGGTGTTAGTGATGAGAGCTGAAAACTCTTCAGTCGGATCAGAGTCCAGTTTCTTGTAGAAACGATCGTCTGTCAGCTGTCTGTTGGCTTCAGCTAAATACGCTTGTTTGTTTAGGACAACCACTGTGGATCCTTTGTCTGCTTTCTTTATGACTATGTCGTCCCTGTTTTTCAACCTTTGTAGAGCAGATCTCTCTTCTTTCGTCAGATTGTCAGGGACGAATTTTGGTTGGTCAGGAGCTTCTCAATGTCTGACTCAACAGCATCAATGTAAGACTCAAGTGCTCCACATTTGCCCGGTGCCGGTTCCCAAGTACTTTTGGGTCGGTACAACTTATGTTCCTCTAAGTTGTGCAAGGGCGGAGGAGGTTCGTCTGTGTGATCATTGCTGGAGTCTTTTCGCGAGAAGTGTTCCTTTAATCTTAGCCTTCGGAAAAATGCTCTGGTGTCCTCTCTAACCTTTTTGTCATCGACCTCATGCGGTGTTGGACAGAAATTGAGACCTTTAAATAGTAGCGATGTCTCAACGTCTGTGAGAGGAACCTTAGATGTGTTCAGAACTGGGCAGGTGTTGGTATCGACCAAGGACTCGTCTTCACTTGTTTGCTTCTTGCGCTTGAAGCCTCTAGAGCGCCGTGTTTTATCAGAAGGACGAGATGACCACATATTAGACCTAGTTCTGTTTGTTGTTGGAACACCATCCCGAAGGAACTTCTTGTTTTGGGTATTGTTGAGGTCATTAGGTCATTTTTCTTAATTTTATTTATTCATTTTCATTTAATTTTATCTCTTTTTAATCAAAATTCGAGTCTATATCGTAAGTGCCGTACGAGTTAACAACAGGGGTTCAAATTTTCATTAGTTAACTCGGACGCCAATTTTAATTAGCTAATTAACTTAATCAGGCGTGAAGTTGGCAGTCGATTGATTACTTTAGAGCGATCGGCGACAGTAGCAACACCTTCTTTAAGAATGTGAACAAATGTTTATAATGTAGCTATTCTTTTTTATAGTTTCTCAAGTAGTTTAGTAGTAGCTGTAGATTTTGTTTTCTTTGTCTTGTACTCATGTAATTTATTTTTTGGTCCTGAAGAAGGGACTGGTTGTCCCGAAAATTAGACAATTTCTATTGTTCGTGTCGTTAGCCTTTTTTAGTGCTTTTTATATTCAGTTTACTGGCTTAGTATCTATATATTAGATCCGACACTTTAAAGATGCCTAGTGTTGTTGATTCTATTCAGTGCTTTCTATATATATATATATATATATATATATATATATATATATATATATATATATATATATATATATATGTGTGTGTGTGTGTGTGTGTGTGTGTGTGTGTGTGTGTGTGTGTGTGTGTGTGTGTGTAATCAATTTTTTTAATAAGATACTAGTATTCCATTTTCAATTTGGGTTATTTGTCTTTTAATCCAGGATGACTTTTGACCTTAGATATTATGATTGATTTCAATCATTTTAAACCACCATTTGAATATTTTATGTCTAATTTGTTTTTGGGTTTTTTTTATCTATTAGTATTGTCTCCGTAGATTTATATTGGAATGTTTTGATATGAATGAAAAGGAAAATACTTAGAACACCATTACTGTAAACGAAGATATTTTTAAATCTGTTTTATTTTTGCTATGATCGGAGGTGGGGAAATTCAGAACAGGGCCAATTAAACACTGCAAGCTACTTTTCTTATTCACAACTGTTATGTTGCGACTGAAAACGGAACGACGTCTGTGTTACTAACGAGACACAGGACAAAAGTAACTCTGTATACAGTGATTTTGTTTTAATTTATACTGCATGATATTAAAAATTTGTAGTTTTTTACACTTCTGAATAGTTTCAGGTGACTATACAATTGATATCTACGATTCATATACATGTATATGATTTAGTCATATAAGGACAGTTTGGATCTGTGAATATATATGAACCATGTTTATTTATAGTTACAAATCTAAAAATCACACTTTTTTATTATGCAGTAAATAACCATTAAAACATTTAAAAGGCTTTTTATTGTTGTCTTGTTTTCATGAGTAATCCGTAAAGAGTGCATTGGGCCTTATACATGTAGATCACATGAGAACAATACAGCTCTGTAAAGGATACATAGAACTAAATGCGCAAATTACAATTGCTCAAAAGCAACAGTCACATGGTGACCCAAACAATAATTTACTTTTGCATGTTATATATTTATAAGCCTTCCTCAAATCTCAATATTATATGGTTTGGCCCTTGCAAAATTTTCTAAAATAAATTACATGGAAACTTTGGAGTTATTGGATCAGTTGCTGCATGATTTGTTTGATATTCCAGTTGCTAATAATTAAGGATGACAATTTCTAACCGGAACATTGGTCATTCAGTCGGAGCGATGATAACCGAACAGCTAGTTAAAAAACAATAATCGGTTAGTCGTATAAGCAATAAATTAGTGCATATCTTTACTCAATTTCGTTTCTAAATCTTAACATGTATTACTTGAGATATTAATGTCTGATCAAGTTAAATTGGAGCCAGTTAAGGAGACTGGATGGTAACCAAACTATTTCGACAGAACAGAGTAATAGAAAACATGTTGGCAGTTTCTGTCATGGCTTTATTATTTATTGTATATAAATGAAACAATGATAAATTGATATATATATATATATATAAAACAATGATCAAGTCAATGATAAGGTTTTTAAGTCAATGATAGATTTATAAGTCAATGATAATGTTTATAAGTCAATGATAATGTTTATAAGTCAATGATAATGTTCAAAGACAATGATAAATGGTATTGAACTGACATTTTTTATTATTTTACCAGGAATAAAACTGTATTATATAATATGACAATGACAATGATAAATGGCAATGAACTACATCGACTTCACACAAGTATAGGATAAAGCAAATTAAATGAAAATGGTAGGAGCCCATATTATTGGCCGCAGACCCTCGACTAAAACAGAATGTGCGGTAGGACTTCTTTCAAACTTCGACAGATCACCAAAATCCATCAAAGCCATGACTTTATATAATAGGTTGTTGCTGGTGAGACGTGATCAAAATATGAAATACGAAAAAAAGACAGTAGCAACAAACAAAAGACAACTACTTAAAGACACTTGTATAGGTTCTCTTAATAAAAATTACATTATCAAGAATTAATTCAAACGGGATACTTGTATTACATCAACAATTTTTATAATATTTAAAATGAGCTAAAGGGAGGGCGGAAGGGGATTATGCGTCTTATCCAGAGCATTGTCAACAGCAAAAGGAGGTCGTAGCGCGGATTATTTGCGCAGGTTCTCACCAAAATTACATAACATGAGCAACAGGGGTTTACACGATATATTACAAGGGCCCTGACATCAGGAGTTATCTTTCCTGGACTGGTTTACTCTTTGTCTCCAAAAAATGACTTAGCACATTAGTAAGTAAAGGGGAATGTGCGGCCATCTTGTACATTTGAGGATAAGAATGTAAATATTTCTTGAACTGGCTTGTTTCTGCCCAAACTGGCCAAAAATATTGCCAAAAGATATAAAAGCAATAAATATGAAGTCCTACATGTCATTTTGTTTGAAAAATATGCATACATGAACAGGAAAATGCTTTTTAATGACTCAGAACAGCTGTCGAACTGCGTAGCTACAGACTTATTTTTAAGATTTAAAAATCTGAAAAAATATGAAGGTGGTTCATTTTTGTCCTTTCTACAACCATTTGATGAGAAAAAGTTTGAGTTTTGCTCATTTAAATGGTAACTTTAATTTGCCTCAAAATAGAGTACCCTACTTCTATCAGTCGACATGGGGTCTATATTTTAGAACAAGAAAAATCCAGAGTATACTTAGAAGTCCTGTGTCTATGGAGACACGTTGACGTTATTTATATTTTCATAGAAAAAAATTGCTATACATCTCTATACCTGTCCCATGTTTGTTTTATGGGGATTTTTTTTAGTTCTTTAAGTATATATCAAAATAAATTCTTTTTAGAAGTGGGATAGGGGTCCGAAAATCGATTTTTTAAATTAAAAAAGTATACATCATATTTCAAAAAAAATATTCTTGCAATGTACCTCCATAAACACCGACAAATATATCTTGCGATATTTTTTACCCGTTTTAAGAATAGGGTACCTTTCTTTGAGACAAAATTACAACTTATATTAGCAAAATTCAAACTTTTTCTCAACAAATGGTTGTAGAGAGGATAACAATGAATCCCCTTCATATTTTTTCAGATTTTAAAGGGGCATGGTCACGATTTTGGTCAAATTTTATTTTTCTGTTTTTATTATTTACAATGCTTTATGAATGCATTTCTAACGATCAAATGAAATTTGGATGCTCGTCGATGAGTTTTAAGCAAGATACAGGGCTCACAATTCTTCGTCATGTAAACAAGGCTCGTGCCCTGTTTTTGTTTACGTAGGTTCAATATACCAGTAAAAATCTTTTTCAAGATGATTTTTCTATATTCTTATTCTTTTTAAGCATAAATAAACAGTTCCTAACGATTAACACATTCATTTTAGGTCTTAAACTGGAATTTTCACTTCAACATTCAAAATGTAAACGAAAGCTTTGTTTACATAGCGAGGAATTGTGAGCTCTGTAACTTGCTTATAACTCAACAAATGACACTCAAATTTTGGTTGCCAATTGAAAATGCCTTACTGAAGCATTATAAACATTAAAATCGAAAAAATGATTTTTGACCAAAATCGTGACCACGCCTCTTTAAATCTTCAAAATAAGTCTGTATCTGCGCAGTTCAACAGCTGTTCTGGGTCATTAAAAAGGCATTGTCCTGTTCTTTTATGCATACTTTTCAAACAAAATAGCATGCAGGAATTAAAGTGGTATGGGACACTTCCATGTTGTGACGAATTGTTTATCGAAATAAACAATAAAATTAAGTGCAGTTATATAAGTAGTTTCTTTCCCAATATTGTCATCAAACAGCGTAGCGCAGTGAGTTAGAAGGTTTGATTCGAATCTGTAAGGCATGAGTTCGAATCCCACTGTGGGTTTTTACAATTTTTTACCTTTCAAAATATTTTTCAAAGCTATTTTAGGTAAGATATTGTAAAATTTGAAAATTCTAAACCGGTGAAAGTATTTCAATTATAATGTACTTTAATCCACATTAATATCGACAGATGTCCCATACCACCTTAATATTTATTGCTTTTAGATCTTTTAGCAACATTTTTGGCCAGTTTCGGGCAGAAACAACCCAGTTCAAGAAATATTTAATTCTTATCCTCAAATGTACAAGATGGCCGCACATCCCCCTTAAGTCTAATTAACTGAGAGACAAAAACTCCATATGCAGGTGATGAAGGTATATTGCTACATGATTTTTTTCTTGAGAATTATAATGATAAATAATTTTCATATAAAAGTATGATTTACATATCCAAAGATTTTTCCTATTGTACTTCTTGTGGCATTACGGACCTTAGATAAGAAAAAGAACTACTATGCACAAGTTGTGTATTTTGATGCGAGTAACCGGGCACTCTGTCGGAACGAATTGAGATTAACCGATTATCAATTCTGAAATCACGCCTAAATATTTTTTTTCCTGAATACTTTTTTGCTATCATTTTCGACTTTTGAAGACATCAAAAATAATATTTGTAACGAAGTCTTAGAATAAACGCACATTATATAAAACATGCATGAATACATCAACATATATTTGATTTCGTCATCCCTATTTAATATAGACACGTTACCGCGCTCGTCTCTTCAAATAGGCTATTTTGATCAATTTATTTTTCCATACAAATTGTTTGGAAAATAGAAAAATATAAATGATTATCTTTTATTATAAAGTTCTAATTTTTGTTACAGTATAAAATGGGGAGGAAGAAATAGTATCTGGAACTGTGAAATCAATTTAGATTATCACAACATGTTACGCTCCTCATAAAGCAAAAAAAACAAGAATACTGTTCACTGATTTCCTGTAGTTAAGTATTTTTTAACTCTTCTTTCGCCACATTTATTTGAATTTTCCCAGATATTGTCATTTGCAATTGGTACAGGTGCAGTTGATTACCAACAGAAACATATAAAATAGGATATAATTTTATGTTTGTCATAGAACAATTCGACACTGAGGTAGGTGTACATTACTTCTTAGTATGTTTTCCCTTTGAGGTACGAACAAGTTTTGCGTGAACTCATTCCTTTGATATTTGTCTCGGTATTCCAAATTTTTTAACTGTAATAATCTATCATGAATAATTATATATCATGAACATGAAATCTTTATTGATTGATAACGGAGTTGAACAATAACATTTTATTAATTTTGTTTAGAATGTTGGTGCCAATATTTTTTGTTGTGAGTTTCGTGGTGTGCGGAGTAGCTGGAAAACCGACCAGTAAAGAAAATGTAAAAAATTTGAATTAGAAATAATGGGATCTTTTAAATCCTATTTTTGTTAATTCGTTTATCTTTTCATTTAAACGTGATTATTGCTGATTCTATTTCTTCCATTTTTAATATTTAATAAAAAATATTAGGTTCAAAAACAAGTCTACTTGACATTTTATTTTCAAATTTCTATTGGAGTGTTGGCACTGGAAGAAAGAAGGTGTATCCTTTATTATTTAAAATGGACAAATTTTTTTCTTGAAAAAAAGGTGTTTATCTAGGTTGCCAAATAAGTATTGATCCGTTGTTGTAATTTGTTAACAAATTCTTTACTAACAGATAGGCTATGTTGAATGTATATGTAATGAAAATTCCCTGAAAATTAAAAAAAACGTGTTGGATGTCTAATAAGCCTCCCAGTTTTGTAATAATACGAGATCATTTAAATGTCTGAAGCGTGATGTGTCCGGAGGGGAAGAAAGGGACCGGGTTTGATTTTCAAGCACATGTGTAACTGTCTCACCATGCCTTTTTTCTGGGTTTTTTTTTTGCTACTATGTAATATAGGAAGTGTTGTTTTAAAAGATGTCAAGAGGAATTAATCCAAAAAGTTTGTTTCCAATTACAATTGGTATCGAAAGGTGCAAGGTTAAGATAAGAATATCAAGTAAAATTCATACTGTAGTGACACCTGAGCGATGATACCTAGTACATAATTCATAATTGACTGAAAACATTTTAATCTTTTAATAAATGTTAAAGGCTCATTATCGATGTAGAATTTGCATCAAAAAGTGTATCTGGGTTTATCTTATTATTTAGGACGTTCAAATCCCATGTCATTTTGCTACCTATGATATGGACGGCGATGAGAATATTTCTCTGGAAGAGTTTCTGAGAGCGACTGCAGGCTTCACAAAAATGGATCCTAAGACTTTGTATGAACATTTGGATACGAATGGTAAGCAAAGTACTTTAAGTGACAATCCGTTATTTTCTGAATTGGGGTTCTATTGAATGGCAAAAAATATTTAATTTGGTTCATTTTAATAACAATTCTGATTTTTTATAGGTGACCAGGCAATCAATATTGAGGAGTTTACTCATGTAACTCCAAGTCTGGGGGATGTCGGAATTCTTGATCACTGTCAGCGTCGTCGGTGCTGGGCAGTATGCATTCATATTGGATAAAACTAAAATATTTCGATGACTATGTTTTGGAATTAAAACTGTATAAGAAAATTTTTTTTAATATGAAGGACCAGCAAAGAGGTTTTCTTTTTTCTTTTCTTCTGTTTTTTTTTTTGTTTTTTTTACTATGTTGATCCAGCAAAAAGGGTTTTTTTTTTAAATGTTCAATAGCGGTTGTGGAAGCAATTACACATTTATTACCAGACAATAATGTGGATAATGTATTGTCATAATGCTATTCTGGATAGTTGAAAATACAATATTTACAGTTTTGTATTTACACCCAACCAATAACATAAAAATATGTATCATGGCAATATATATATTCGATAGATAAGCTCATATGATGCACATTGGTTGAACGTCAAATAAACACCTCTGTAATGAATCAAATGGCTTTTAAGGCCTATATTTAAAATAAGACTACTAAGTTTACTGTTATATACAACATCATTCATTATAAGAGACTAGACTTCCACGTCCACGGGTTGACATTGCATATGATATCGGACATTTACGAATTAGATACAACGACACACTGTAGTGTTGTTATTTATATAACCAAGCTTTAAGTCTATAATAATGCTATCAATTTCACTACACTCTGCTTGGTTAGAATTATCTTACTGTGTCTAGGGATAGGCCTTCACCACAGTTTTGTCTGCTAAAAGTGGAGCGCAATTGATAACCAATTATTAAAATTGCCATATCTGAGGAACAGTTCTTTCACTGCCCTATTTGATGAAATTAACTTTCGCCTTTTTAAAAATAAGAGAAACCAGATTATTACAGATAAAACAGCAAAAAGAACAACAAAAATCCCTTTAAAATAATAATAAAAACACTTTTTAGAAAGGTCGTACATGTATACATGGTATCAATTTTCATTTTAATATTTTTTTTATAAACGTTGTTATGCCTAGTTAATAAAACTGAGTGTATTGCTCTAATTTACATGAATTATAAGTAGTAGCTATGGTGACCAATACAAGTCTTAAAAGAAGCCCTCTCGTCATAATTCTTAAGGTGGCAGTTACTCCAATAACCAGGCTTTGTGTTTGTAGAAAGAAAGGCACAATCATTTGACACCAACACAGCATATGCTACGACTAAGCACATATTTAAGTTCGGAAACAGTAATTTTAATTAAGTGTTATATTTATACCCCAACCATGAACTTGTAATTGTACTAACAAAACAAGCTATACTAGATAACGAATCACAGCCAGCGTAGATTTTTTTGGGAGGGGTGGGTATGTTTGATTTTTTTCCTTTTGTCTAAAGAAAATGTAGATATATTAAAACATATTAAAATAAAGATATTGAAAACATATACAAAACATACCAACATTAAAGAAATACATCCAAAAAACAAACTTTTACATGGGGCAACCATGATCATGACTGACAGTACGGTGAATATTGTACTTTTGATTAGAGGATATTGATGACTAACTGCTTGATCAAGCATTTGTATACCTGGTATTTGTCTACTCAGGGAAAAAGTTGTAATTTACGGTTCCTATTTAATGTACTGTGGCAATTTACTTTCCCCTCGACCCAAACTGTACTCTAAAAAGCAGTATTGCTTCATTTCATTTTGATAAGGATTGAAGCGCTGAGCAGTTTTACACCCACCCAGTATATTCAAGATTTACATACTTTGCTGTTCTTACAAATCCTTCGTAGGCAGCAGATGAGCAATAATAGCATAATATATCGTATACGGTTATTCATCGCATTTTTAACTTTATATTTAAGCATTGAATGCTTATTTTTGGATGTCGTCGGTCCTATGACACACCAATGCGGTGAAGACAAATTGAATACCGCGCGATAGCTCAATAGTGTACAGTTTCATAGAGCCGTCGGTACATGTTATGATTCAACATAGTAAACCATACTCCTATATGCAAACTCGCAGCAAACAACATGCATATAAAAATCTGACAAAGGAAGTCCTAGAAATAAAATATACTCCTTAATACGAACTTAAATATTCCTACCCGCCATCCCCACCCCCTCCCCTAAAATTCCAGGATATTTTACACATTTTTATTGAGAGAAAATTAACACATTATTTATGGTTAAGGACGTTTTAAGTACACAGGGTTTGAGTTTTCAAATTTGGATTGTTATAAATTTCAATTTCATGAGTAAAATTTGTTCTAAACACTAAAAGTATTTATGAAATGAATTATTGTTGACTTACCATTCGATATTTTTACTATATTTTGGAATAAGGCTCAAACAAAGTTAGACTTTAATCAAAACAGAGATATTTCAGACAAAAAATTTCTGATTTTGTTTATCACTAAAATTTATTTGGTAGTACTATATTATTCAAAGTTAAGATGTGATTTGTTAGTCAACATAATTTTGCATATTTTCTGTTGGTTTTATCTCTTTTATTTAGATAATAGAATGACACACACTAAAAAAATTGAAAAATGCTTAAAAACGATAAAAGACACCATATCTCAAAATTTTGATTATTGACCTCATATAAGCTTTATGCCTGCAGAGTAAGGTCAAAATACTTAGTTTAAGGCTATAAATGTGTTAGTATTATCATCATTCATTCTGAGAAAATGTATACCTTAATAAGATTTGATTTTACATTTTTTGAAATTATACAACATAACCATGCCGACTTACTCCATATAACTCGGTTCAATTTCAGTTTTATGAACCAATTATTTCTTCTAAAAATGTTTACAAAATGTATCATAAATATGAATGAAATCTTGTGTTAAAAAATGTTTTGCAAACCACTTTTTCACTTTTGTTATTTCTTTATCTTTAAGTGTCAAGAACACCACTTGCAAAAAAATTCTGTAATTCACCAACAAGCAAAACCATGTTAAGCAAATGAACAAATACAAATATTAAAAGAATATGACAAAAAAATAAAACCAGATATCATACATAACATAATTGTATTATGGATCAGTATTTGTGTGTTGGTAAAGTTCATACATTTCTATTGCTGTCAAAAGTCTGTAAAAGACATTAACGGGAAATATAGCAGATAAAATAGTTTTCCAGTAGATTTCTCCATAGAACTCTCGTTGAATTGATAAATTATCGATGGTCTTTCCAATGACAATGCTGTCAAACACCCATCTCAAAATATTCATGACAAAAATGCAAAGAAAAATTCGACTGACTCTGAAATATTTAACTCGCACCTGTCGGGGCTTATAAGAAATATTTTTCACCTGAAGAATAAACCCGCTCTGTATCACAGTAACAGCTATTTTAAAACACTTATTAAAAAATAACAAGAAACAAAAGAGGTTTCCTGCGTTCATGAGTCCGGCTATTGCACCAAATTAAATGTTTCGTAACCAACAACCACAGATGTAATCACTATAAGTGTCATCTGATATCCGCTAGAAGGAGATGGGGTTTCTTTTTTCCAAACTTCGTTGAATTCAACTTGAAATTGTCTTTTTCCGAATAATAAAAGGACTAAGAATTCTATTTCGAATATGGTACTGATAATACGAAATACCTTTGACAAGTTTGCTGTTTTTAAAAAGGCCAAAGTTACTGTAATCAAATAGGGCAGTGAAAGAACTGTTCCACTCGATATGGCAATGATTTTAGAGATGTGCCTTGTCAGATGTTCAGATGAGTTTGATAACTCGTTTGGTGTTGTTTGGTTTTCCGTTTCTTGAGGGTCGATAGGTAAAGATGCTTGAACAGAATTGGAACGGAAATATTTACAAGCATTCTGACAGCAATGGCAACAGAGAGCAAGCTATATTCGATAATCAATGGATTAATGTAAGATTTCAAATCATAACGAATGGTGTTAATGTTTGATGAACGAAAGCAATCGTCCAGTCGAGTTACATTCGATGGTTTCCAATTCCTGGCATACATAACAGGGTAAAAAAAATCCTAAACCATCGAAGGAGATGAGCAATGATCATGAGAGAGATACCGTAATTAATCAAAGACGAGGGTTTGAAATAAAATTGTCCATACAAGCTTAAGAATCCCAGTTGTCCAATACAGAAACATATCTCTATTAAATGTGTACAATATTTAAGTCATATGCAATCATATACGGTTGACCTCCATCTTTGAGCAAGCAGTCAATATTTGCACCCATATTTAGAGCGAAATTGAGGATACTTGCAAACCCAAAAGCCTATAGGAAAACGAGTTTAATGTTTAATGTGACGTCCTGTCTTGTCTTGTTTTGCAATCAAAAACTTTCGTGTGTTGCGTTTGACTAAAAACCAGATGACGAAGGTAACGATCATGCTTAGGAGAGTTATGATGGCTTCTGTCCCCCATACTACGGGGCGGGGTATTGCTAATGGTTCCGTAGTGGTAAACACGATCATTACAACAATGCACATAAACAGAACACATGTCGGTCCTACCGTAGAGTTAACGAAAAAGAAATGGGAAATGTCTTCATTCTGTTTTAGATTTGCCATATCTGAAAATAAATAATAAATATTTCCTGCATAAAAACTTCCTTTTTTCAAAAGGACACAATTTAAAGGTTTCACTGATCGATACACAGGTCTTTCAAATTCTTAATTCATTAGCAAATTCTTTCAAATGTACAATGAATCACATGAATCAAATATGGTTCCTATCAGGAGCACTAGAATGTATAACGTTTTTCTTTATTAATCATAATTTTCTATTCATTATCAAGCCTTGTAACAAAAGTTTATAAATGCACCGTTTATTCATTCATGGGTAAAAAATTTAATACCATAAAGCATATTTATAATATAGTTTGTATGGCTCAACTCTCTGGTTTTGATTAGAGGTTTTTCGCAGTTTGGGTATAAACCATGATTTGCTGTTATCACTTTGTACTATTCAAGAAGCTGAATGACTCTTAGTTTAATATAATGTGCCTATCTTTGTAGTCTTTCAAATATTTCTTGCTCCATAGGTACCCCTTCTTAGCTCACCGAGACGAAGTCAGGGGGAGCTTATGCCATCCCTCGGCGTCGGCGTCGGTGTCGGCGTCGGCGTCCGGACCTGGTTAAAGTTTTTGTTGCAGGTCTTGTATCTAAGCTATTACTTGTCCTATCTTCACCAAACTTGCATGGATGATGCATCTGGACCTACTTATGGACTTGAAAGACTTGGATGCTGAATCTGAGTCCTAAATTTCAGATGCTGGAGGAGGTTAAGGTTGTTGGACCAGGTGAAAGTTTTTGTTGCAGGTGCCCTTTGATAGCAATATCTAAGTTACTGCAGGTCCGTACTTCAACAAACTTGCATGGATGGTGTGTCTTATGATACTGATGCACCAGACAGGCTTGAGTGCTGAATCTGAGCTATAGGTTTCGGATGCTGGAGGAGGTTAAGATTTTTGGAGCAGGTTAAAGTTTTTGTTGCAGGTGCCCTTTGATAGCAATATCTAAGTTACTGCTGGTCCGTACTTCACTAAACTTGCATTGATGGTGTGTCTTATGACACTGATGCACCAGGCAGGCTTAGATGCTGAATCTGAGCTATAGATTACAGATGCTGAAGGAGGTTAAGGTTTTTAGAGCTGGTTAAAGTTTTTGTTGCAGGTGCCCTCTGATGATTATATCTTAGTTACTACTTGTCCTAACTTCACCAGACTTCCATGGATGGTGCGTCTTATGATACTGATGCACCAGACAGGCTTGAATGCTGAATCTGAGCCATAGGTTCCGGATGCTGGAGGAGGTTAAGGTTTTTAGAGCTGGTTAAAGTTTTGAAACAGGAGCCCTCTAATGATTATATCTTAGTTATTACTTGTCCTAACTACACCAGACTTCCATGGATGGTGCGTCTTATGATACTGATGCACCTGACGGGCTTGAATGCTGAGTCTGAGCCATAGGTTTCAGATGCTGGGTATGGTTAAGTTTTTTGGAACAGGTCACATGTTTCATAGATAATAGTACTATTTCAAACTTGCATAGTTGATTAAACTGTAATATGAATGAATCACAGAGGAAGCTTCAGATGCAGAGCTTGATCTCCATTATCAAGGATGCTAAAAAATATATCTTAGTCATTACAGGTCCTAACTTCACCAAACTTGAATGGATGGTGTGTCTTATGATACAGATGCACCTGACAGGCATTGATGTTGAATCTGAGCCATAGGTTGCTGATGCTGGAGCAGGTTAAGGTTTTAATTGCTAGTGCCCTCTGATGATGATATCTTAGTTATTACTGGTCTGAACTTCACCAAACTTGCATGGAGATGCGTCTTATGTATACTGATGCACCTGACAGGCTTGAATGCTGAATCTGAGCCATAGGTTTCGGATGCTGGATGAGGTTTAGTTTTTTTGGAACAGGTCACATGTTTATAGATGATAGCTTGCATAGTTGATTTAACTATATTATAAATGAAACGCAGAGGTTGCTTCAGATGCAGAGCTTGATCTCCATTATCAAGAATGCTAAAGAAATCTCCTACCTCACTCAAACCTGCTCGATAGATAGATGTGTTTGTTGATAAATGATATAACATGATTCCTATGATATAGTATTGTATAGTATGAAAGAATATTTTTTAATATGATACAATATACATGTAATATCATATGTAATATTATAAAAAGTTATATGATACGATATAATATTTTATCAATTTTTTTGATATTTTATGTTATGATATTGTTACATGATATCGTTATGTATCGTATTGTATATTATGATACAATATTGTATAATATTATATTGTATTAATAATTTATTATTTTATCACATGATACTATTACATAAGATATTGCAAAATATAATACTGTATCCTATGATACAATATTGTATATTATATAATATTGTATCATACGATATTGTATTATTTGATATTAGTTTCTATAATATAGAATTATATCACATGAAATTGTATAATATGATACTGTAATATTATATAATATCGTATCATACAATATTGTATAATATGACATTGGTTTATAATATGATATATTATCACATCACATGAAATTGTATTGTATGATATTGTAAAATATATTATTGTATCATATGATACAATATGTATTATATAATGTTGTATTATATATTTTACTTTATCACATAATATTGTATCATTTGATATGATACAATTTTGTATCAAATTATATTGTATCATATGATACAATATAATATTATGTTTCAAAAATGATACAGTATCATACAATATCATACTATATTATACAATATAATATCATATATTTCACTGTTATGATGTATTATGTAATATGATATTGTAATATGATACTATATTGTTTTATATATAATGATATTGTATTATGTGTTCAAATATAATAACGTATAACACAATACAATGTCATATCATACGTTACAATATCATATCTCATCATTGTTTATTATGGTATTTTATTATATCATATGATATATGTTGTAAATATGATAGTATGCAATATTTAATTTTATATTATTGTTTTGATTAACATATAAACATATGATTATCATACAATTTTTTAACAGATGATATACAATATTGTATCAAAACAGAATCCATGAATATCATAAAGTATGATTTTCCTTTAATATGATAAAGGTGGTCTCATAAAGGTGAAGCTTCATAAAGGTGATGTCTTGTCTCGGTGAGCTTTGTAATCTGTGATTACCTATGTTTATCTATAATTAAATATGATCAATCCCTTTAGAGGCTTAATTGATTAGTGGCCAATATTGGCCCAGAAATATTGAAATCATTTAATTAAACAAAAGTGCGAAGAAGGATATGATACGCGATTGACTAACGTTTATATTTTTTGAATAGCTGTAAAATATCTTAATTTGTGTTCAAATATTTAGATGTTATATGTAAATTACTTTTTTCTATGAAAGGTTGAGTTTAAATGACAGATGTCCCATACCACCTTAATATTTATTGCTTTTAGATCTTTTAGCAACATTTTTGGACAGTTTCGGGCAGAAACAACCCAATTCAAGAAATGTTTAATTCTTATCCTCAAATGTACAAGATGGCTGCACATCCCCCTTAAGTCTAATTAACTGAGAGACAAAAACTCCATATGCAGGTGATGAAGGTATATTGCTACATGATTTTTTTCTTGAGAATTATAATGATAAATAATTTTCATATAAAAGTATGATTTACATATCCAAAGATTTTTCCTATTGTACTTCTTGTGGCATTACGGACCTTAAATAAGAAAAAGAAATACTATGCACAAATTGTGTATTTTGATACGAGTAACCGGGCACTCTATCGGAACGAATTGAGATTTACCGATTATCAATTCTGAATCACGCCTTAATATTTTTTTCCTGAATACTTTTTTGCTATCATTTTCGACTTTTGAAGACATCAAAAATAATATTTGTAACGAAGTCTTGGAATAAACGCACATTATATAAAACATGCATGAATACATCCACATTTATTTGATTTCGTCATCCCTATTTAATATAGACACGTTACCGCGCTCGTCTCTTCAAATAGGCTATTTTGATCAATTTATTTTTTCCATACAAATTGATTGGAAAATAGAAAAATATAAATGATAATCTTTTATTATAAAGTTCTAATTTTTGTTACAGTATAAAATGGGGAGGAAGAAATAGTATCTGGAACTGTGAAATCAATTTAGATTATCACAACATGTTACGCTCCTCATAAAGCAAAAAAAACAAGAATACTGTTCACTGATTTCCTGTAGTTACGTATTTTTAAACTCTTCTTTCGCCACATTTATTTGAATTTTCCCAGATATTGTCATTTGCAATTGGTACAGGTGCAGTTGATTACCAACAGAAACATATAAAATAGGAATATAATTTCATGTTTGTCATAGAACAATTCGACACTGAGGTAGGTGTACATTACTTCTTAGTATGTTTTCCCTTTGAAGTACGAACAAGTTTTGCGTGAACTCATTCCTTTGATATTTGTCTCGGTATTCCAAAATTTTTAACTGTAATAATCTATCATGAATAATTATATATCATGAACATGAAATCTTTATTGATTGATAACGGAGTTGAACAATAACATTTTATTAATTTTGTTTAGAATGTTGGTGCCAATATTTTTTGTTGTGAGTTTCGTGGTGTGCGGAGTAGCTGGAAAACCGACCAGTAAAGAAAATGTAAATAATTTGAATTTAACTCAACACATTAGAAATAATGGGATCTTTTAAATCCTATGTTTGTTAATTCGTTTATCTATTCATTTAAACGTGATAATTGCTGATTCTATGTCTTCCATTTTTAATATTTGATAAAAAATATTAGGTTCAAAAACAAGTCTACTTGACATTTTATTTTCAAATTTCTATTTGAGTGTTGGCACTGGAAGAAAGAAGGTGTATCCTTTATTATTTACAATGGACAAAATTTTTTCTTGAAAAAAGGTGTTTATCTAGGTTGCCAAATAAGTATTGATCCGTTGTTGTAATTTGTTAACAAATTCTTTACTAACAGATAGGCTATGTTGAATGTATATGTAATGAAAAGTCCCTGAAGATTCAAAATAACGTGTTGGATGTCTAATAAGCCTCCCAGTTTTGTAATAATACGAGATCATTTAAATGTCTGAAGCGTGATGTATCCGGAGGGGAAGAAAGGGACCTGGTTTGATTTTCAAGCACATGTGTAACTGTCTCACCGTGCTGTTTTTCCTGGGGTTTTTTTTGCTACTATGTAATATAGGAAGTGTTGTTTTAAAAGATGTCAAGAGGAATTAATCCAAAAGTTCGTTTCCAATTACAATTGGTATCGAAAGGTGCAAGGTTAAGATAAGAATATCAAGTAAAATTCATACTGTAGTGACACCTGAGCGATGATACCTAGTACATAATTCATAATTGACTGAAAACATTTTAATCTTTTAATAGATGTTAAATGCTCATTATCGATGTAGAATTTGCATCAAAAAGTGTATCTGGGTTTATCTTATTATTTAGGACGTTCAAATCCCATGTCATTTTGCTACCTATGATATGGACGGCGATGAGAATATTTCTCTGGAAGAGTTTCTGGGAGCGACTGCAGGCTTCACAAAAATGGATCCTAAGACTTTGTATGAACATTTGGATACGAATGGTAAGCAAAGTACTTTAAGTGAAAATCCGTTATTTTCTGAATTGGGGTTCTATTGAATGGCAAAAAATATTTAATTTGGTTCATTTTAATAACAATTCTGATTTTTTAATAGGTGACCAGGCAATCAATATTGAGGAGTTTACTCATGTAACTCCAAGTCTGGGGGATGTCGGAATTCTTGATCACTGTCAGCGTCGTCGGTGCTGGGCAGTATGCATTCATATTGGATAAAACTAAAATATTTCGATGACTATATTTTGGAATTAAAACTGTGTCAGAAAAATTCTTCTGTTTTTTTGTTTTTTTTACTATGTTGATCCAGCAAAAAGGGTTTTTTTTTAAATGTTCAATAGCGGTTGTGGAAGCAATTACACATTTATTACCAGACAATAATGTGGATAATGTATTGTCATAATGCTATTCTGGATAGTTGAAAATACAATATTTACAGTTTTGTATTTACACCCAACCAATAACATAAAAATATGTATCATGGCAATATACATATTCGATAAGCTCATATGATGCACATTGGTTGAACGTCAAATAAACATCTCTGTAATGAATCAAATGGCTTTTAAGGCCTATATTTAAAATAAGACTACTAAGTTTACTGTTATATACAACATCATTCATTATAAGAGACTAGACTTCCACGTCCACGGGTTGACATTGCATATGATATCGGACATTTACGAATTAGATACAACGACACACTGTATTGTTGTTATTTATATAACCAAGCTTTAAGTCTGTAATAATGCTATCAATTTCACTACACTCTGCTTGGTTAGAATAATCTGTGTCTAGGAATAGGCCTTCACCACAGTTAAAATGTCTCCCATCAAGCCAGTATGTAGCAGAAAATTGCAGAATCGCTCCAAAACCATTTTGGAGAAAATTAATGAAGTTGCATTAAAAATAATACGACTTTGCGCGGCCATCTTTGAGGATAAGAATGTAAACATTTCTTGAACTGGCTTGTTTCTGCCCGAAGCTAGCCAAAAATGTTGCCAAAAGATCTAAAAGTAATGAATACAAAGACCTACATGCCATTTTGTTGGAAAAGTATGCATACAAGAACAGAACATTGCCTTTTTAATAACTCAGAACAACTGTCGAACTGCGCAGGGACAGATTTATTTTGAAGATTCAAAAATCTCAAAAAATATGAAGGGCATCCCCCTCAACTCGATCAAGTTATCAGATTTCGGTGGTCATCGGCTATTGTAACATCTTTATCCTGCGCAATAGTAAGCGTCCTTTTCCAAATGTAGCAAAATTTTCCATAATAAGGCATTCTTTTGTTAAATTTTTTGTTACCCACCAAAACATCAATCCACCTGCAGTTTCAATGCCTTTTTCATTAACCTCAGGTTTTGTTTCAAGTGGGATCGAGTTATCATATCCATTACTTCACACTCTATCCTCAACTATTGGTTATAATTTGTCACCTATCTTCTCTGTTTATCAAAATCCTACATCCATCATTAGTGTTTCACATTGCTTAGGCAGCCATGTTGCACCGCCCATGAAAAAAAATATTAGCAGAGGTTTATATTGACCTATCTAAGCTAATACAGTCTGGCCCAGACACTGACAAGACAGACCAACATAAATTCGACATTTTAGATGGTCAGTTAGTTATGACCCCTAAAACTAACCCAAAGAAAATCTCATTTCTTGAAGCTTAGACGGGTGCGTTCATTGTCTTTGCTAGCATCTATTTAACGAAACATCCAGCAGACATCCAAGGCATTCTAAAATAGATCTAAACCATTAGACTAGGGGCAAAGAAAAATCCCAATGCATGTTGGCTTAAGTACAACCAACAAGCAGTTTTGTTTAAAAATGTCGGCTGACTCAACCATATCATTGGCCTCCGTAGATGCAGATGTAAATCTACATGTCAAATCAACCCTTGAGTCAACAAAATAAGTCAAACCTCAAATGTTATGACTACAATTTTAAGGATTCTTGTAGTAGACAACCTTGTCTCTAACTGCATTCAGCATGTAATATTTACATTCGATATATTTTTTGCTTGCAAATTGTGTTGAAAGCTACGCAAGTTATAATGCTGAAATGCACACAGGGTACTTAAAGGTGAAAATGACGAGTTTAATTATGACGTTATAAACGTTGAACGCCGTAAACTGCAACTCCACAAGCGAAAACCAAAGTTCACGCTTGTGGTTGTTACTGTGGCTCTTCCATTAACATGAACTTACCTTTAGGATAAGATAGGAATTTTAAGGTATAAATCACATTTGCAGACAAAGCGTGAAGTTAAAAAAATGTAAATATAAGCATACATAAGCTAACGCGCGTTACTCAGTTTGTATGCACACACCGCTGTATACTGATTCAATGCTATTATTGTCACAAAAACCTCACAAGAAAACTTTGCTGGTCATTGCAGTCATCACAATCAGTGAATACCAGACATAACCCCTCTCAACCAAACCAATCAAAATAACGATTTCTTTCGTCCCAATTTGCACAATCACAACATCCGCCCACGCCAACAATTCCAATACACAAGACAAAGATTTATGGGGCCTAGGCACATCTCCAGTAAAGCACTTTACCCTGACAGAGACACAGCAATGCTCCTTTTGAGTGGTTTTCGTATAGGTTTTTATTTAAACTACACTGGTTTAAAACTCCCCTTACTACCAAAGAACATGGAATCTTCAGATGTTCATAGCTCGGAATTACTTGCAATAATCAATAAGGAAATATATCATGGCAGAACTTTTCAACAATCCACCATTGTTGAATCTTAGATGTAATCCAGTAGGAGTTCTGCCAAAAAAGGATGGGGGGGGGGGGGGGGGGGGGGGTGGAGATTAATCACAAATTTGTCTGCCCATATTGGTAACAGTGTTAATGATTTTTATTGATCCTGCATTGTGTTTAGTATCTTATGCGTCCTTTGATGATGCAATAAATGTGATCAGTTCTCTAGGTAAAGCCACATTGTTATGTAACATGAACTTGTCAAGCGCTTTTCGTCTATTGCCCATTCATCCTTCAGATTTCTGTCTGCTGGGTATGTGTTGACAAGTGTATGCCGTTTTAGTGCTCCAAATTTTGCTCAACATTTGAAAAGTTCTCTTCCTTTTTACACTGGGCATTGGCAAAAAACTGCAACAATCCAAATATAATTCATTATCTAGATGACTTTCTTTTTGCCGGTAGTAGAAACACTTCGCATTGTGCACAGTTAGCAGAGTCATTTTAGACATTTTGTAATCAGTTTGGCATACCTATAAACGCAGACAAAACTCAGTTAAATCGTTTATCAATTCTCTTTCTTTTAAATTAGAGAAGTTGCCCTTTGAATTTCTGTCACATTGCTGTGTCTGGAGCATAATAAAATAGCAGCGTCGAGAAATTAAAAAATTAATTATCAAATTTTCGGAGTCGGTATTGTAGTCCAGCCACATTTCATTCAATGTTGTAATGTCAACCCCCCCCCCCCCCCATTCTGCTTGAATAATGTCAGTTTTATTACTTACGCTTTGAACATTAAGAAGTACTTGATTGATTTCTCTAAATGTTTATTGAGTGAGTCCAGTGAATTTTCGTATGCATCAAGGTTGAGCGCTGCGCAAGTGTCACACAAACCTGGATTTTGTTCTATATCGCCACTCAATAAAAGACAATGCATGATTTTCAAAATGATGATTGTTGTCGTTGCGCTCAATGTTGGGCGTACTAAAGAGACATATAAGTAGGGGACCAAATTAACACGTGTTTGGTTCGTAGAGCAGGTGTAATCTCTATGTGGTGTGTATAATGTTTTAGGATGACTTGGTTTTGGGGATGTACACACAAAAAAGTAAAATTGATACAGTAAACACAGTAAAACTCGGTTATAGCGAGGTCCGAGGGAACAGGGGATTTTCTACATTTTATTTATCCGTAATTCGTTATATCCATATCACGAACTCGTAATAATAACTACTGCGAATTCACTATATACATGATTGGACATGTTTTCTTTCACCAGACAACAATTTTTTACTAATTGAGGCCTAGAATGAAAATACATTCTTTTGATACCTTTAATGATCGGATTGTAAATTGAAAAATAATGTGAAAATAAATTAATTCAAACTATTGAAACGGGCAGCATATTTTTTTTTTTTTTTGGTTTGAGTTATTGCGCTTTGATTTAGTGAATCTTGATTATTGAAATAATGTTTCCAGCATTAACCAATTATTGTGATGATTATTTTCATACAATAATAAATATTATATGTAAATAAGGTGTTGTGCATAAGTAGTTTTAGATTAGGTTGGATTAGTATGTTTATTTTTGATTTCCTATTTTAAATACTACGAATTATTTTAGGCCGGTACATATACAGGGACATGTCAATTGCGTATGAGAAAACGACTGTTTGAGCTCAAACTTAGACAGGTACGGCTAGATTAAGTGTGTGGACATCCCTGCTCTATCTAATCTTCGTGTGATCTAACCTACATTATAGAGTGTGCGGTCATCCCTGCTCTGATCGCATTAACACAAGTGCGCGGTCATCCCTGCTTGTACTGGTGGTGGTTCCAACGGAGCACTAGTGTGTGGTCATCCCTGCTGGTGTTCTGGCCTTTCTAGCGCAAGTATGCGGCACTTTCTGCTTGCGTTAGGTTGAGCTGTTGGCAAAAGTGTGCGGTCATCCCTGCTTGCGTTAACGTAGGTACCTGTTGAGTTGCGTAGGTATGCGGTCATCCCTGCCTGCGTAACGTCAAGTCCCTATATATGTGCAGGAGCGGTGATTAAGAGTCTTAGTATTCCACAGGTTCCCAGTCTTCACTACAAGGTGGTTCTAGGTCCGGCCCAGGACGTTTTGAAGGTTCTTCTGGAATAGGATCGCTTCCTACTTGCAGTAATTGCAAAGGAAAAGGTCATCTTATCAGTGAATGTTTTAAACTCAAAAGAAAAAATGACTTTGACAAACATCAACCACTTGCCTGTACTACAGCTAGAGGTGATCAAGGAACCTTAGTTTCATTTTGTTCTGACACTCCTGAAGTTCAGGGTTCAAAGTCCAGTTCTACTGATTCTATGAAGGATTATAAGCCTTTTTTCTCCAAGGGATTTGTTTGACTCCGGCAAAACTCACCCTGTTAAGATTTTGAGAGATACTGGGGCTGCACAGACTTTATTGTTAGAAGGTGTACTGCCTTTGTCTGAGCAGACCTTTAATGGTAGGACAGTTTTAATACAGAGTGCGGAGCTCGGCGTCATTAATGTTCCCCTGCATAGAATTTGTTTAAAGTCAGATTTGATTACTGGACCTGTTACTGTAGGTGTTCGACCTACTCTTCCTGTTTCAGGCGTTTCTTTATTGCTTGGCAATGATTTATCCGGTGGAAAGGTTGTACCCGATCCTATAGTCTGTGAGAGAGTTACGTCCAATGTCACTTCAGATGATGAAGATGATGATTTATATCCAGCCTGTGCTGTTACTCGATCGATGGCCAGAAGACGAAAAATGGAGGCTGGCTATTCTACAGGTGCAGTTACGAAAGATTCCTCACCTCATATTGATTTAAATGACACTTTCTTTTCCAATATAGATGATTATAAAACAAGCACTGAACCACATAATATTAGAAAAATGGTCAAGAATACACCATTACCCAGATTTAATGGCAATTATGATGAGTTGAGTCTACCATCAAAACAAGAAAATGACATCTTCAGGCGAGAAAAATTACTTGCTGAACAACATACAGACCCTGATATCATTCAATTAAGTAACAGAGCCCTCCCACCAGAAGAGGTCATCAAATTCGGAGAATGTTTTTACCTGAAGGATGGCATCCTTATGCGAAAATGGCGACCACCTGAGGCTTCCCCTGATGAAGTGTGGCGTGTTGTTTACCAGATAGTAGTCCCAACTGTGTATCGTAGGGACACCATGGCTATGGCTCATGAAACTCCTATGGCAGGTCATTTAGGTGTCAATAAGACTTGTCATAAAATGTTGAGTCATTTTTATGGCCTAAATTGCGAAAGGATGTTTCTGAGTTTTGCAAGTCTTGCCATGTTTGTCAGATGGTAGGTAAACCAAATCAGAAGATTCCATCTGCACATCTCCAACATATTCCAGCAATTGAAGAACATTTTAGCCGTAATATAACCAAGTTTTTTAGTTTTGTGGGGGCACCTAGTGCAATCCAGTCTGATCAAGGTTCGAATTTCATGTCAGGATTGTTCCAGCAAGTTATGCGTGAGTTGGGAATTAAGCAGTATAAATCAAGTTCCTACCATCCAAAATCCCATGGCGCGTTGAAACGGTTTCATCAGACACTTAACACAAAGCTGAAGACCTATTGTTACCAAGACTGGGATGAAGGAGTTCATCTTGTACTTTTTGCTGCACGGGAGGCTGTCCAAGAGTCTCTTGGGTTCAGTCCTTTTGAACTGGTGTTTGGTCATGCAGTTAGAGGTCCTTTGAAGTTGCTGAAGGAAAAGTGGCTGACTGAGACTAGTGTACTGCCTTCCGTGTGTATTTGCTTAAGAACTGAAAAAAACACAGATTACAGTTAATTAACCAGTTTCATCTTATTATCCACGACATCTAAGTAACAAGGGAAAGTGCAGCTCCTGGTATGCGCACAATGTCACTTGAGTGGTGAAATGAAGTTTGTGTGAATGTGGTAAAAAGCTACAACATACAAATAAATGAAAATACAAATAAATGAATACATACAAAGTAATAAAATTCAGTTTGTCAACAAATTTAAAACATAGTTCAGCACGCATAAATGAACATTAAAAAGGTTCTTCATTAATTTCTCTTAACATATAGTTTTAAAACAATAAAACTTACATCGTGATCGGCCACAGTTTCTCTAGATTAAATAACGTCTGGACAGTTCAGAGACTTTTACAGGAATGGATTTTTATGCCTAAATTACTGATAAAGTGACCAGATTCACACAGGAAACGACAAGGTTCCATAATAAAGATAAGTATCAAAATGCAGGCTTTAACCAACTTGAGTAAACAGAGCGCAGCAAAATTCTACTCTAACGTAAACAACAGACACTACTAATAGACTAATGGTCAGCAAACCAAATTTAAGCGTGAGAACACATTAGTTATAAAAACAACAGAAACACTAAACTTGCTTAATTGCACAAAGTTTGATACATTTGTAAATGTTACTAAAATATGAAGGCTACAGGTTCTAAATGACATAAACAAAATGCAGGGCAATACAACTAGTGATCTTAATCTTTTAGATTATGTGTCTGATTTTAAATAAAAACTGTGCACCGCTTGTAAATTAGCACAGGAAAATCTAAAAAAAATTCTCAATTGAAAATGAGAGTATGGTATGACAAAAATGCTAGAAATCGTAATTTTAAGCCAGGAGATAAGGTTCTTGTATTTCTACCTATTCCTTGACATCCTTTACAGGCCAGATATTATGGCCCTTATGAAATTGAAAGTAAAGTTAGTGATGTAAACTATGTAGTTTACCAGATAGACGGAAACAAAAACAAGTGTGTCACATTAATATTTTAAAAGAATATCACGAATGGTGTGACCGAAATCTTGTCAAACCAGTTTCCACTTTAGCCAATGTTAAGAAAGTTCAAATTTGTATTGAAAGTGATATGGGTATTGATATAAATGAAAAAGATTGTAATCAGAGTGCACGTTTACAAAATTCAACAATTTTTGCTAATTTTGACACCAAAGTTGGACATTTGAGCATTCACAAAAAAGAACAAGTTAAAAAGTTGGTTGATGAATATCATCAACTTTTCTCTGATGTCCCAAAGAAAACAAATGCAGCTTGTCATGATGTCATAGTGGGCGATGCTTTACCTATCAAACAACATCCTTATCGACTGAATCTCATAAAGCTGCAGTATCTAAGAAGAGAAGTACAATACATGTTGGACAAAGACATCATTGAGCCAAGTAAAAGTAACTGGAGCTCACCATGTATTTCTGTACCAAAACAGGATGATACTTATCGATTATGCACCGATTTTAGAAAAGTGAATTCCGTCACGAAAACTGATCCCTACCCCATTCCAAGAATTGATGACTGTATTGACAAAATAGGGAATGCCATGTTTGTCAGTAAATTTGACCTGTTGAAGGGTTACTAGCAAGTTCCATTAACAGAAAGAGCAAAAGAAATGTCCGCTTTTGTAACCCCAGATTGACTTTACCAAAATAAAGTAATGCCCTTTGGCATGAAAAACGCACCAGCTACGTTCCAAAGAATGATTCATTCCCTTCTCCAGGACCTCGAAGGATGTGAGGCTTATATAGACGACATCATCATATACAGAAAACATGGGAGGAACATCTTCGAATCATGTGTGTATTATTTGATATTTTAGCTAAAGCCAACTTAACCGTGAATCTTGTAAAAAGTGATTTTTGTCATGCTTATGTAGAATACTTTGGTCATAAAGTAGGTCAAGGGCATTTTACTCCAATTATGGCTAAAGTGGAGGCTATTGCAAAGTTTCCGTTTCCTACAAACATGAAAGAATTAATGAGATTTTTGGGCATGGCAGGATTTTATAGAAAATTTTGTCCGAACTTCTCCTCTGTAGTTAATCCACTCACTAATCTTTTACAAAAGAGGTTAACTTTGAATGGACAAAAGACTACGAAAAATCGTGTTCTAAAATAAAAATCTGTCCTTATTAGTAGTCCAGTTCTCTCAACTCCCGATTTTTCTAAGCAATTTAAGCTTACTGTTGATGCTATTGATGTAGGAATCGGTGCAGCTTTGTTTCAAGAACATAGTGATAGTGTAGATAGGGTTGTTTCTTATTTTTCTAATAAACTTACCAAATGTCAACAAAATTATTCTACCATAGAAAAAAAATGTCTTGCTTTGTTGTTAGCTTTACAGCATTTTGACGTTTATTTAAATGTTACTGTACATCCTATTCTTGTATATACAGATCACAACCCCCTGACATTTTTGCATAAATTATCAAACAAGAATCAAAGACTTACTAGATGGAGTTTTTTGTTACAAGAGTATAACATTATTATCAAACATATCAAAGGTAAAGACAATGTTATTGCAGATGCCTTGTCAAGAGTATCATGATTATTATTTGTTGTTCTTTTCTATTTGTTTGATTGGACAATACAAGTTTTCATTTGCACTCAAATTTTTTTAAGGGGGGAGGTGTTATATATAGTATGTTTGTATAAAAGAATATTCTTGAGTGGTCAGTTATTCTTTCTAGAATATTCTTGAGTGTCCGGGTAATTCATGTAACTTCTTGTACATATAATTTCTAGAATTTGCTAGATTTATATTTTAGTATAAATAACCTGTAAACAGTGCTCATAAGAGACTCTCATTGGACTTCTGTTCGAAGACATTAAACTAATAACACTCTTTAGTTAGGATTCTTATATTGTAAGTTGTATTTTTGTGTGTATATATATAAATATATATATATATATATATATATATATATATATATATATATATATATATATATATATATATATATATATATATATATATTACTGTAAATAAATTATTAAGTTTAAAGTTTACTCTTTGTGATTGATCTTTCTGGACATAAGGGTTATTCTGACCCATAACATGCTCATAAATAAAATAAACAACAATATCATTCCAATGAATGCTTACTTTCAACGCAATACAGACAACTTTCCAAAATATTTTACATTTTTTTTTTCATTCAAATTCAGATCCTTTGTTACAGGACAATGAACACTTTTATCATAGATGCCTTTTTATGTAAACATTGACTTTTTTACAACAAAGTAAATTATTCATCAACCCAAAGTTGAATTCCGCAATGCTTTTATCTTGTCCGAATTTAATTTTCTGTTGATAATTAAATACATTCTGACATGTCTTGACTAACGTTGAACTCTTCCCCGTGTAAAGTAAAAGTAACGCTATCAATTTGATCAAAGCAAACGTGTTTTTTTAAAAAAATGAGTAGAGATACACATGCCCCAAAATCACAAAGCTATCTTAGTATAGAGTCAGTTGAGAATTACGGTGTATCGGGTGTTTTTTTTTTTCATGCTTAAAAAATATCATGAATTGTAGGGTATTGGAATGAGGGTTAGACTTTGAACTAGTATTTATGTCGCAATGGTATCCAAAATATCCAATGGAATGATACTAAAGAAAAATTGGATAATTTCAAGAACTTTCAAAAACTTAGACACGATTTGAGGTGAACATTTTATTTTTAATTTTTTATGTATGAAATGGTTTATTCATGTATTTTGAATGATTCTTTTTACCATTTATTTTTTTCCTTACAAACAATAGTATAATAAAATGTCGTTCATGATAATAACAACAGTACTACTACACAACAATGCATATGGCAAAAAAAATTTACAATATATATCAGCTTTTTATGAAATAAAATGTTACGTGTACACTGTACATGTATATGTGTTTATCAGTGAAAAAAAAGAAAAAATCCTTGTATTGATAATTTACATAAGATTGGAGTGGATACTCAATATTTATATACAGATACCACAAAGTACAAAATCGTAGATACACATGAACATAATCCATACATATGCATGTGTTTTTATCTGATATTTTGAATGATTTACCCAAATTTCAAAGTCACAAGTCAAGTCACAAGCGAGATACAGAGGAAAGAAGTCGGTGTTATGTACACAAAGATCGAGTCATATTCGTTTTACAAATTATGTAAAGGAAAGAAAATACCATTTCTAAGACAAAATAACTTATGGTAAACAATACATGTATAAACCGATTCAATGTGTTCATAAATAATTTTATCAACAACAAAAAACATTAGATTGGTAAACATACCAATACGACACATGCATGTGTGTTAACTATAAGAGGGCTAGAGCTTTGTCTACAAAATAAAAAATTATACCCTCTGTAACTCGCTTGTAACTAGATATTTGACTTTCAAATTTTGACAAAGCATTTAAAACATCCATATTGACCGTTTTAGACATTTAAAAATGAAAAAATAAATTTTGAAAATTTGAGCTTAAATCGTGTCCAAGTCCCTTTAAATTCTACTTGTTGATTTATATTTTACAATGCCAAATAAACTATATTGAATAAAAAAGTTAAGGGAAAATAACATTTTACAGAGTTTAGTAAGGGGCAATATTTTGAGGCGGAAAGTTTTAAACAAGAAAATGAACATTTTTCATAATTTAGTTGTTTTAGAGTACCGTAACTTTAGCTTTCTTTTTTCAGTGCAGATCAAATTTTCAGATAGTTTGTGCATTGGGATAGCTTTGAGTTATTTAAAAACACAAATTTTCACCAATTTTCAATATTTTTTTCGACATATATTGGCATATAAAACTGATTATTTCTAAAAAGTCAAGAAAAATAAACTCCAATTTTAGCTGAAATTTAGCATATTTCATGCCATATCTTAAATTTTACATCATACACCCATACTTTTGGTTTTATTTTCTAAATTAATAAGACTTTTCTGACAAGTCTATGATAATTTGAGAAAAAGTTTGAGACTTTTAAATAATTTCATTGCATGTTGCATCGTTTAATAGCTAAAAATGGCGTTTTGTCAGTGCCAAAAAGTCAAAATATCAATTAAGTAAAAGATTGCAAACTTTTTCTTTATGTTAATTTTAATTTTATTTATTTTAAATGATATGAATTTATATTTGATGCCAGGGTTCATTCCAATAAAAAATTAGAGGGTAAAGCAATTTATGTGCAATTTACACTTTCAATGCAGGACGGCCATATTAAATATACCGTAGCACCGAAAGGGGCATATAGACCCCAAAATTTTGTTTTGAATTTTAGAAAAGTTATGTGTGTAGATTTAAAAAAAAAATACTTTTAACAAAATTAAAGACTTATGATTGCAGGATCAAACGTCCTTTGAAAGAAATACTCTAAAACCTGGCCTAGCCTGGCCCAAATGTCGCTGTCTGTCATATATTTTTCATGAAAATAATAACTAACACTAACATATACGTACTCTAGTGTCATTGCATTAGATGAAAAGATGTTGTTACAATTTAAATCTGGTTTTAAAAGCAGCATGAATTATCACAACGGTACCGTCTACACATAATGTCCTGACGAGCAAAGTTTATTCATATAACTTAATCTTTATTCCGTACTTAATATCCTGTGTCCTTTCCCTATATTTTAGAACGATTCTATACGACATTGTGTCTTATTCTCTCACAATTGATCATGATTAAAGAAGTCAGATCTCTTTTTTTCAATCTTTTCCCCCAACAACACAGAATTAGTTTATTGTATCACAGTCTTATACCTTAATTTATGTTGGACATAAAACAAAAGTGATATGAGGTTTAGAAATAGACGCACCAGAAGCGACCGAAAAAGACAAAAAAAATCCGGCGTTAAGTGCAGTTATTCTTTATTTCAGTTCAGTTATTCTACTCAGGTCTACCAAATAATACTAAAACAAAAAGCTCTACAACGGAGACGTCTGCAATGGTTAAAAATCCCGGTCTTTATGATACTTGGATCCACGTCTTTGAACTCCTCTGTTTCTATTGTCTGGTCACCTAAACAAATTATATAATTTACTTTTAAGTTTAAATCTCTAAAAATACATCAATTTAAATAAGTAAGAATCAAGTACTATTGTTTCATTGATATTTCACACATTATTTGCATTTTATATTATCAGCATGTGATTAATTACTGAGTTCAATACTCTGACCAAGGCATATCCTTGTAAATATAGGATATGTTTTTATATTCAAAACGAAGAAAAAATGTTTGACATGTTAAATATTATACGTAGTATTAAATGACACAAGTTTCCAAAGAAGTAACTAACATGAGAATTCGTTATCGAAAAACCATTGTGAGACCCTTTGTTTGAAAACGTAGTATTGTACGTACGATTTACTGTGGGTTTGAATACGCTTTTAACAACTTATAAGGTTCTCACTCTTATACAAATAATTTGCAATTCTCATATAGATGATACATAGAACAAAAAATAAAGTAGCTTTTCATTTATTTCGAACCAGGTGTGTCTAATTCAAGTGATTTTACAATAATTATTAACTTTCTTGCTCAGAAGACCACATGAAAAATTTAATCCAAACCAAGCATTCACCGCGGATCAAACTTGCATTCTTTTACTACTATACACAAAGGCATGTGAAGTATGAAAACGCTACTTCTATGTTATAATTTTCAGTGATAATTTTTATAGAGTAATAAAGAAGTATAAGTATCTCAAGCTATTTCGTTTCATCTAAACGTTTCATGATTTTGTAAAATTTATATTATGTATTCTTATAGGAATGTTTCTAACACACAAAAGTGATAAAATCTGGTTTAAAAAACTTTAAATAAACCATTTTTGTCCAAACGCTGAAATAAGATATTTGTGTCCATCTCCTTGAAGTCTTGGGTAACTGTAAGGAATTCTTCTTTCGTGACCATTGAATCACCGTCCAAATCGTACTTCTTGATATGGCATTCCAGTTTAACACCCTTGACATAAAATTATAAGCTTAGAAGTAAAATTATGATAGTTAAGGTTTGAAAATATTGTCCCATTGTGAACTAGTAGCCACAAACCACGTTATGGACGAAGATAAATAAACTTAAAGTAATCGTATATAAAAAAAAATAAAAAATAAAAATTAGCATTTAATCAGTGTTTAAAAAAGGAAAATAAATCTATAGCACACATTGACATTTTCTGTTGTTCCTCCCTCTATTCCATACACCACAAAACTAACGACGAAAACGATGGCGGTCAACATTCTGTGAATAAATAAAATAAACAAATGGAAATATTGGAAAGACCCGGGTATCAAGCAATACAAATACTTGATAATAGATGGCCTAGGACTTGAAATAAAAATGAATTTTAAGACCTAGTTTTTATGATATGGCGATTCAACTTCGTTCAACTTCGAAAATAATTGGAGACTTACCTCTGCAAAGAAATTTCCTTTATCTGTGCATGGATAGAATATTTAATTTTATACATTTCTCTTATTGATTGATGTACTTGATAAAATACTTCAAATGACGGGATTTCGTACTTTTAAGTTTTTGAAATATTAGCAGATGTGTTGATAACACTTAAACAAATTTTAAGTTTTGATTTATTGTCTTACACATATTGTAGCATATGACATAACTTTTAGATAATTTTACACAAATTTAAACCTTATTTGCGTGACGTTTCGTTTAAATTTTGCTATGCAGGAATGCAGTACAAGTACATTTTTGAAGTTATGAAATGTTATATCAAATATGAATATTAAGCATTAATTTACCAATTATTTAAATTTATAATGATTTACGTGTAACCCAAACAAACTTTTGATTTGTTATTAAAAAAATGAATTACAAAAGGTATACAATTATTTAGAGTATATATATTATCTATACAAAATTATGTTTTAGATAGAATACTTTAAGATCCAGGAAAGAAAAGATTGATGCAGCATTCACTCTTAAATTCTGCAAATTTCTGAATATTTTTAAAATATAACATATCTTTAGACCGCTTTAGTTACTGCCTGTCCATCGAAAATTTTCCGTAACAAAAACTTCAGTATGAAATCAATCCGGAATGTAGCATCAATACTTAAATTGTGAAATGTGAAACGAAAATGTGTTTAAATATGATTTTCTCTACATTTCTTACACATTACTTCGTTTTGTACAAATTCTAAGTGCATAAATTTGATTAGCAAAGGTACATTTGATATAAAAATAGTAGACAAATGAACTGGACTAATTGATTGAGCAGTGATGTGTTTCTCGTAGGCATCTCCAAATGACGCGCCTTAGCATAGAATATTAATGAATTGTCTTTGTATAAATATTTCTAATTTCGAGGACTCATTACTTTTATTCTGAATATTTACTCTTTTTCCGATTACGACAAAAAGGACATGGCGGTCGTGACCGGTCAGCAGAAATACCTGATCCAATCCTATCCCTAATTTTTAGGAGTTGATTTTAATCAACTCTCCTATGCAGTCAATCTGGCAAACCGATAGTGAAACAATTGTTACATTAAAAGTTTAAAATTTATCAATTTAAACTTAACTATAACAGTTTTAAAACTGTTATAGTTAAGTTTAAATTAATAAATTTTTAACTTTTAATGTAACACAATGTTTGGACCTAAGCACAAATCACCACCGCTGACAAGACTTAGTTCTTGAAAATAATAGAAAATTCGATGTAATGTATGCTAAAGCATTGTTTTTCAAGGAAACTTATCTATAAACACTTTGAAAATAGTCAGATTTTATATAATACGAACAGGTTAGATATTTTTGTAGTCTCATGTATTCTGCGGCTGTCTACGCAAATCTTCGACAAGCAGAGAGGCTCTCTTGCTTGTCGGAGATTAACGAGACTAGAGTTCGATATCAATAGTGCTTGGATCCAGACAATTTTTAGAATTTTTTCGATTACTAATACATAGTTTAAAATCCATCTTTAATTATTACACAACATGATTCATATGGGGTTTCTCGAAATTCTTGTCAGAAAAGTCTAAAAATCCATATTATAAAATGTGCATAATTCAAATACAGACTAGAAACTAATTGCCATGCAAGACAATAAATGATTATCGATAAAATCAACTCCTGTCAGTACTTTGATTTAATAAGACCGTGTTTGCTCAGCTCCTGTTTGTGATTTACCGTTTAACTTCTAATTTTGAAGACTGTTCGTGTTCGTTATCACCACATGTCATCTACTTGAATGTAGTGATAACATAGATAAGGAAAGTTGTTTTTGTAAAAGTTCATTCATGTAGTCATGTTTATTTTTGGTCATAAGTGTTGCTTTTCTCGTTATTTATTATGCAGGCAGTACTCCTTTTTATATATTTTTCTAGTATACTTCAGCGTATCTGTTACCACCGGTGTGTTGATTTTAAGGGTAACTTGCTTTTCTTTCGTAGTGACAACTGCTATTTGTCTAAACCATATATCATTTTATGGGTAATTAATAAAACGGCATACTCTAAAATCTGGCCTGGCCTCAAAAATTTGCATAGCCTCAAATTTGGACTCTACAGAAATTTTTGGTCTCAAATTTATTTTTATATTTTAACATATTTGATGATTTCATTGACTTTTTATTGATTTATTGTCAATGCACATTAAACATCCTACTTGGTGGCTTTTGTGTATTATAGTGACAGTCTTTTAAAAATAATAGTTACAGTTGAAAATATAGTACTAACAATGTATATTTATGACTACAGGTATGTCGAGTAATCCATTCCAATAGATTTTTATTAAGTCTGTTTTAAATTCTTAAGAACTTAAGAATGTGATTTTTGCCCTGCCATTGTATAACCATGGCATGTGTTTGCAATGTATTTAGATCAAACTGCTAACAGGATCAGACAAAATCTATGGCACTCTTTTACCAACAACTTGTTTGAGAAAAAAAATAATTGAAGTGGGCCGATATTTGTTCTAACAAACACCAAAGGCCATAAAATGTTTTGCTTTGTTCAAATTCTGATAATGACAATTCCCCATAGAGGAAAAATTCTTTCCTAAATATACAAGCAATACATGCATGGAACTCTTCTCTAACCAGGAGGTGATGATTAATGACCATCGCTAAGTCAAGTTATCAGAGGATGCAATGTTGCAGTCATTCACAAATGCCATTAATTAAATTAGACCGTTTGAAATGTAAAATGACAGAATAGGCAATGAATCTGACCCCAATATAGCAGATTAGCGACAGAAAAGATTGATATCGAATTTCTGCTAGGGAGGGAAATTTGGGCTTGATCGGTGTTGACAGGTAATGTAAACAAACTGCAAATTTTAAAGTGCATTAAACAGTAATAACAATTTAATGCTATGTACCAGTTTACAAATGTTTACCAATCAGGAAAATGATGTTGTACTTGGGAGATTGGGGGGGGGGGTTCTAAGTTTTAAAGTTAATCGCTTTGGTATTGGCATAATTTACTCCTTAACAACAGTAAGAGCAATGCTGTACATACGTGTCATAGGTATTTTCTGTGTGTTTAGACATGGATTATATTAATCAAACTTGAAAAATTGGTCACTTGTCATATATATTTTTACATATGATTATTCTTTAAACATTAAATAGATTGAATTTTTAATTTATGAAAGAAATCAATAAATGAGAAAAAAGAAATTTTGTAATTTGAGGTCAAAATTTTTTGAAGGCCGGGTAAAAATTTGGGGCCAGGCCAACTTTAAGGCCAGACCAATGGTTTTAGAGTATGCCATAATAAAACATGAAAATACTATATAGGTACAGTAGAATAATAACACAGTCTGTATAATGTATTTATTGCTGCAAGTGCCAATACGCCACACACGTTCTGGTTCTCTTAAAAATCAAATGGACAAAGCCCCACTCCCTTAATATTCCTTGTTGTCAAATATATATTGCTTGTTTTTTTTAGAACAAGTATTAAATAATTGATATATACATTTCTATTAAAATTGAGATCATTTTAATTTGAATTACACAATATTCAGTTCCTGCGTATGATTTTTAAATTTACATTTTCCTTATTTTTTGGTTTCTTAAAGATTGACTTGTTAAGTCAAACTAAATAGTGAAGTTCAATTGAACAACATTTGGAAAGACGACGAGGCGAACTAAACATTCTGAAGAAAACGTTTATCAAATATACCTATTTTGTATTGCTAAGTATTCATTTACATTAAACAACATTAGTCGTAATATAATCACACATTTTGATTTGCTCATGTTTGGTTTACGTAAGGATTAAACCCCGTTTTTCGTAAATATCGAACACCTTGTGAGGAAATGCCGAGCAAAAAACAGCAAGCAATTCAACAAACTTGAACGTGGTTCTTTATTTTCATTAACTTGAATGAAAATTATGCTACTGACAAATTATATTTTTAAAGGATCTAAAGTAGAGGACTAATCTCTTTTCGAGCTTTCGTTTCCTTTATTTTTTACCATTATCACAAATCTAAAACGGTTGTATACGCTACGGCCGATGAAGCATTGCGTTGAGTGATGAACTTTTCTAATCGGTGTGTATTTTAAAGTGCGATTCGCAACAAAGATTCTGATTGGCGTATTTATATAGACCCGCCCATTTATCAAATACATGTTCTCAACATGATACTAACACGTGAAGAATTTCGGAGAAAGAAAACTTATAAAGTTGTACTCGAAAGTTGAAAAATCACATACAGAGTTTTTTTTTAACAAATGGGGCGACGTTTACGTACATGTGTAAATAAAGTTAGTGGAGAAAAAGAAAAAGTTCTCTTAAAGTACGGACGAGCAGATTGTACTTCGCTCATCAAATCACGTTATTCAGTTTATTGTAACGAAATTCGTCAGAAACTGTTTCGTGAACAAATACATTTTACGTTACCGTTTATAATATACCATATGTATGAAATAATCGCTTGAGCTGAACAGACTATTCTTCCTCATAAAAAGCTTGCTGCAAAATGTAAAATCCATGGGAAAATTAATATTCGGGTTGACACGCCTTTAAATCCATTAGACGTTCTACGGCATATATCTTCACTTATTTGCTTATAATAAATCTGTACTGAAAATCATCGACATAAAATGAGGAAATGATTGGTTTGTTTATATACATGTAAAACTGTAAAATGGCGACTCGATCTGCACGTGAGTTTGAGAAAGTCAGTGGCAAGGAAAGCGTCAACATCAGTTATAAATATTGTCTGATGAATATTGAGGTACATGTAATAAAATGAATGTCTTACAGACTGTCTGAGTTACAAAATCAGGTTAACCACAGATCAGTCCAAAATTGAACACGTTTGTGCGTAAATTTCAAGTTTTTTGTATGTTTGTAAACGCATGCACAATTGTAGGAGGAAGTTTGTCATTAATCGGTTGAAGTTCAATAACATGCAATTCATCTAATATTTATTGTCAGTATCTCCCACAACCTTGACGGTCACCTGAGTACTATGGTCCGCAGATGGACGGAAGTTCTAACTTCATATTATAGTCTCAACCCTAACCTAAGACTCCTCTGACTGTTACCCCCGATTTAAGTATTTAAACCCCTAGGCTGTTGGCAGTAAAATGAAAGTACGGAAGACATTTTTGTATTAAGATTTTATACAGTTTTATGAAGTGGCCATATTGGTCCTGCCCGAGAGCCTGAACCTCTGGCCCAGGGGCCATGAATTTAACAATTTACGTAGTTCTTGAAACGTAGGGTTTCAAGAACATCAAGAAAATCAAACATCCATTTTTTCTTAAAAAGATATGGGAGTAGAGAAGAAGCTCTACTAAGATTATTTAATTAATCCCGCTCTAGGATCTGAACTTCTGACCCAGGGTCATGAAAGTTCGGTAACGGGCTTTATGGACATCATCAATTAAGCTGATTTCTTTCCCCACATGTTTACGAGTAGAGAGGGGATTTTTGAAAATTTAAATTTCTTGCATAGATGGCCTAAGCAGGATATGTTTATAAATTTGACAAATCAGATTCCTTTTATCTTAGAGATGCTTCCATTCAATTATGGTATTGATGGACTTTGTAGTTTTCAAGATAAAATTAAAATATAAAATTAAAGAGATCTCGATGAGCATGGCCATGTATAGACTGCATAAACTCCTTTATAAGAAGAGCTCTATAGAACAAGCATTCTGAGAGTATTGGATAAGCAATACACGTCCCTTACTGGTTTGTATTATTCTATGAAATCTTCAAAGCATACTATTATAAACGAGATGTAATACTTTAATCAAGGAAAAAAAACAGTGGAAATTCAAACTACATAGGCCTACTTGATATAGAAATAAAATTTTAAAAAAATGTATGGAATACCATAGCTGCCTTAAGGTCAATTTCATATTATGTGAATTGTTATATTGTTTATATGCAATATTAATATCATTATATGCAGTGCTTACATCATTATATGCAGTGCTAACATCATTATATACTATTATTTCACCATTATATTCAGGGGTAAAATCTTTATATGAAGAGGTAACATTATTACGTTGTGTCGTAAGATCATTATGTGCAGTAGTTTATTCATTATATGCTATGAATAAATCTTTATATGATATGATAAACTCATTTCATACAGAGCTAAACTCATAATGAACTATTGTTCAATCGTTATGTTATATGGTACACTCTTCATGTGCAGTTGCAAAATCCTTTTATGCAGTGCAACTTCTTAACATTAGGTGATAAGTTCATTATATGCAGTACTAACATCATGTTATGGTGTATTAAAATCATTATGTATGGTGGTTTGAAAACCTTTATGTATTGTGGTGAAAGCTTTACATGCAATTGTAAATCCTTTATATGATGTGACAATTTTATAATATGCCGTTGTTGAGTCATTATATTATGAGGTCAGTTCTTTACATGATGTGATCATTTCATTATATGGAGTGGTAACTTCTTTTTATGCAGTCGTAACTCTTTATGATGAGGTTGTAAACTGGTTCTCGCTGAAAAGTTTTAATGGGGAGGAGGTCCAGTTTTATTTTTAAAAAGATGCCGCGTTCATTGTGACGATGCTCATTTCCTGGTCAACTTGTCGTTTGTTTTGAAGAGAGAGAGGGAGAGAGAGAGAGAAATACTCTAATCTTGATACATCGATATGTGATAAATCGAATGAATTTTTAGTAGAGTACGCGTTTAATTTTAAAACTAAAATAAATTTCAAAAAATGTTTGAATTTTGTAGAAATTTAATACCCCCCTCTGCTTCTAGATCCGCGCATACAGTTAGGAAGATCACTTTATGTATCTTGATATTAACATAGAACAATTTGATTTCTACTTGCTATCGTGTTTTAAATATAAATAATATATGTAATTCTTTGGAGCTTTTTGAATTAATAAATCCAATTCTGTCTCTTCAAAAACGTTTAAATTGAGAATTACTTTGCTCTTTATTGTTATTATTTTGATAGCATCCATATAAACCGTGGTGCTTGGAACAAACTTATCCGTATTTTGCTGATTCATACATTATTGCACGGCTTGCTTTTAACGATGTCGAACAATGTGTATATATATTTTGAAAACGACATATTTTACAAAAAAAAAATACATTAACTTTATCGATTAATGCGTTACTTCCTCGTTCAGCAGCAAATGTTTTAGCTGCAGACCTGTAGCTCTCTGGTTGAAAAAATTCGGATAGACAATTTTTACAACCAGAGAGCAACAGATCTGCAGCTACAAATGTTTATAATGTGAACAAAGTCGGCAACGTTGAAAAAATCAGCACACATGTAAAATATTACAATGACAAGCGTTTTGAAACTTATTTATCCCGACATCATTTATTTTCAAAACCATCGGAATAGGTGTATTACCTTTTCAAAAATTAATTTAAAAAATACCAAGCAGTTAGTCTCGGTGATTATTCGGACATCCTGCGTAACCAGTTGGCTATACTAGACACGATGAAGTTTGTTAAGATTTAAAACACCGTTTTTTAACTTCGGAGGTTTTTTTCGAAGTTTAATCTTAAAAAATATGCCTCTTTGAAACAAAAATCGGATATGCCATGAAACCAGTCACATTTTTCAGTGAAACCATTTTACAATTTGTTTAATGCATGGGGGTCTTGAACGGGGGTGGGGTGGGTCGCGGGGAGGACCCCGCCCCAGAAAAATTAAAATTTCTTAAAATTTCCATGAAATTACCAAAAATTTGCCTCGGACCCACCTCACCCCACCTCTTCGGCAAACTTCAGTATTCATCGCACCCCCCCCTCCCCCCCGAAAATTTTGTATTGATCCGCCTATAAAATGGTCCTATAAAAATGATATGAAAATATCTGCAACAGCTTTATGGAAAATAGACCAGGAACTGCAACACCTTCTTAGTAGGATTTAAAATACAAAAATACATGCCCAGTGAGCTTAAATTTTATATAGTGGATGAAACAACCATAAAAAGAGGTTAAGACCAACCAATTTCTTTATTATTTCTTGAAAACAAAGAAAAATGAAAAATAATTTTTATTTATGTCTATGAATAAAAATCTGTCTATTCCTTTTGCGTTGGAGGCATTAATCAGCGAGGAGTAGCATCTACCTGGTACATTGAAACAAAGGTCTTCCGACTTTGATTTTGAAACGCTTGCTTCATTTTTTGTAATTTCTTTTACTCTTAAATCATAAGCATACTCTACTAATAATGAATAAGATTTTTCACACAATATGGGTTCAATGATTGATATTATGATATCGATGTTAAAGGACAGATAAACTCTCTCTCTCTCTCTCTCTCTCTCTCTATCTCTCTCTCTTCAAAACAAACGACAAGTTGACCAGGAAATGTGCAGCGTCATAACGAACGCGGCATCTTTTTAAAGATAAAACTGGACCTCTTACCCATTTAAACTTTTCAGCGAGAACCAGTTTACAACCTCATCATAAAGAGTTACGACTGCATAAAAAGAAGTTACCACTCCATATAATGAAATGATCACATCATGTAAAGAACTGACCTCATAATAAAATGACTCAACAACGGCATATTATAAAATTGTCACATCATATAAAGGATTTACAATTGCATGTAAAGCTTTCACCACAATACATAAAGGGTTTACCACCATACATAATGGTTTTAATACACCATAACATGACGTTAGTACTGCATATAAAGAACTTATCACCTAATGCCAAGAAGTTGCACAGCATAAAAGGATTTTGCAACTGCACATGAAGAGTATAACATAACGATTGAACAATAGTTCATTATGAGTTTAGCTCTGTATGAAATGAGTTTATCATATCATATAAAGATTTATTCATAGCATATAATGAATAAACTACTGCACATAATGATCTTACGGCATAACGTAATAATGTTACCACTTCATATAAAGATTTTACCCCTGAATATAATGGTGAAATAATAGTATATAATGATGTTAGCACTGCATATAATGATGTTAGCACTGCATATAATGATGTTACCACTGCATATAATGATATTACTATTGCATATAAATGAAATACCAGTTCATATAATATGAAATTGACCTTAAGGCAGCTATGGCGTTCCATAAAAATGGGTAAAATAATACTCTTTATTTTATCTCCTGTTATTTCGCCAAGTCCATTAAGTATTTGCTGGTAGAGATTTGTGAAAACAATGCACTGTTATGCAGAATATCATTTCTTACCGTCTTCTGTACCCAGAATCAATAGACCAACCCGATAACGACCCCAATTGTAATAATACAAAAAACCCTGTCGATTAAATTTACAACACAATACATGACACTATTTTACTTATTTGTTTGTTAGAAACAATAAAAGGGATGGTTCAAGTAATGCACGATATTATTACTGACTACATACTTTCCTCGTTTCTTCAATACACACCGAACCCGATAACGAACCCGAACATTAAAAATTGGAATATGAATAATTAATTTTTGGAAAATATGTCAACAAGACGCTGAAATGTGTAAATTTGATCTGTAGTTTGACATTTTGAAGCAATGTAAAGTAATGCCATTACCATTTCTTTGACAAAATGACTCGTGGCGTATAATTAATAAAAGAAATCTAAATTTTATTGAAACTTATACCAATATCACACATTACACAAAACTCAATATTTGACTTTCAAAATTTGACAAATCAACAATACCCATATTAACCAAAATAGACATTAAAACTGGAAAAATAAAATTTCAAATTTTGAGCTCAAATTGGTTCTAAGTCCCTTAGGGATGACAGAGAAACAACAACTGAAATTGTGCTTATTCAGTTTTGATCTATAAAATCAAATGATTCATTTTTCCTTTTAAAAACTGAAGTTTATTTATTCAACAACAATTAATAACCAAGTTTAACAACTTATATTTATAAATTTCGTTGGCACGGATGTTAGCGGCGTTAGCGATGGGGTCGTTAATGTGTAAGGAAGCCGGGGTGCCCAGAGAAAACCTATGTGTCCAAGCTAGTGACCATAATACCCGTTCACACACAACCTTACTTATACTTACTTTTACGCATGTTCAGACTTATTTCCTGATTGTATGTTCATTATGTGTACTAGGAAATCGCACTTTTGTGGATTATTTTTGTGTATTTTTTATCCGACGTAGAATATAAGGTCAATTAAAAATACGTAGGCAGTGTCGCCGTCTGTATTTTTATGAAAATACTAACTACCACATCAATTTAACCACCAACTTATCTTGTGTTGTTGTGTGTCAAGTTTCATTACAGGTATTGTTAATATCTAAACCTAAGTTTAAAAGCAGACGGTATTGTCTACACATAACGTCATGACGAAGCTTGTACAGTTTATTAATATACCCCAACTTTATTCCATACTTAATATCTTGTGCCATTTTTCTGCATTTTAAAACGGATTGTGTCTTAAATTGATCAGGATTAAGAGGTCTCGTATATGTTTTCAATCTTTTGTTACTGTTCATTTCCCAGTAAAAAAAAAAAAAAACATTGAACGTCAAAAACATTACTAATTTTTTAAGGGGTATGGTTACGATTTTGGTCAAACAATCATTTTTCCAACTCTAATGTTTACAATGCTTCAGTAAGACATTTTTTCTAGGCAACCAAAATCTGAGTGTCATTTTGGGAGTTATAATCGATTTATTAAGCTATGTAAACAAAGCTTTTGTTTACATTTTAAACGTGGAAGTGAAAATTCGAGTTTAAGACCTAAAGGGGCATGGTCACGATTTTTGTCAAATTTTATTTTACTGTTTTTATTATTTACAATGCTTAAGGAATGCATTTCTAATGATCAAATGAAATTTGAGAGTCAGTCGTAGAGTTATAAACAAGATACAGGACTCACAATTCTATGTCATGTAAACAAGGCTCGTGCCCTGTTTTTGTTTACATAGGTTAAATATACCGGTAAAAACCTTTTTCAAGCTTATTTGTGTATCTTCTTATTAATTTTAAGCATAAATAAACAGTTTTTAACGTTTAACACATTTATTTTAGGTCTAAAACTGAAATTTTCACTTCAACATTCAAAATGTAAACAAACACTTTGTTTACATAGCAAAGAATTGCAAGCTCTGTAACTCGCTTATAACTCAACGAATCACGCTTTAATTTTCGTTGCCTATTAAAAATGCCTTACGAAAGCATTGTAAACATTAAAATCGTAAAAATAATTTTTGACCAAAATCGTGACCATGCCCCTTTAAGTGTTAAGAACTGTTTATATATGCTTAAAATAAATAAGAAAATAGACAAGTCAGCTTGAAGAAGATTTTTTACCGATATATTGAACCTATGTTAACAAAAATACGGCACGAGCCTTGTTTACATGGCAAAGAATTGTGAGCCTTGTATCTTGCTTATAACTCTACAACTTATTCTCAAATTTAAATTGATCATTAGAAATGCCTTTTTAGAGCGTTGTAAATGATAAAAACAGAAAATTAGAATTTGGCCAAAATCGTGACAATGCTCCTAACTATATCATTTTTCTTTCGGGCTTTTGGTGTTCAAAACTTCTACTATTCCAAAATAGTAAACATCAAAACACAAAAAGAACATTTCACATATCATTTCAAATATTAAGGTCTACCAATTTTATTCAAGCTTTAAGTGCTTTTTTTTGGATGTAGTCGGTCCTTTAACACACCAATGTTGTGTAGACAAATTGGATGCGTGTTAACGCGGTACAAATAATTTGTATGCCTTGGTGTGCTATTACAACCGACGACATCCAAAAATAAGCATTAAATGCTTATATTTATATTCATATTGATGTCTATTTGAATGAAGTATTTGTGTATTGTCGCTTTTAAGCCATTATAGACACTTTTACTTTAAGATGTGAAACATACAAACATTAAATACGCTCTTAGTCAGGGATATGGAACATACATGGACAGTCTTACTAACATGTTATTTAGTGTAAATTTGCGACTAAAAATGAAGCGCCAGAAACTTTGTAGAGATAAAACATTTTTAACGATGAGATATGATTAAACGAATTATTATTATTTTTCTTAAGTACATATCAAATTGGTTATGTAAGTTTCAACTTTTCATTTAACCTTACAATAATCAATATATTCAAACCGCGTGATGCTGTTTATATTTTTGCTCTTGCGCACAAGTGTTTTCAGAGTAAATTGAACGTTGCAAACAATAAAATGCTTTCATTGGTGATTCATGCTAGATGTGAAGATGGCGACATTGCAGAAAAATTACATGACCCGCTAACTGTAATTTTTTTTCTTTAAAGATCGCTGCCCTCATAACCCGCATGGATCATCAAAGAAAGCATTTTATTGTTTATGTTTACATCTTTCTTTTAACAATTTAATAAACTGATTGTAAAAAGTAAGTAAAATTCACTAAATTACTATTATTTTTTTTTTTGATGGCAAAAAGTTTTATTAACTTCATTTGCACATACAATATATCATACAATATATATATATATATATATATATATATATATATATATATATATATATATATATATATATATATATATATATATATATATATACATATTAGTATATTTAGCACAATTGAAAAGTCTGTTGACAGGAACAATTTCAACAAATTAAGGGAGAGAAAATGAGGGACAGTAGGAAATGGAGAGTGGGGGGAGAGAGTGGGGAAATTATGAGGATACATGTATCATGTCAGAAATATTTTATTAATAATAAGGCGTAATCAAAATATTTACTGCCGTGTTGTTGTATTCAGACAAGGTTTATATAAATCGTGCCTTATGTAAATATGTCAATGGTCAGGATCTACATGTACATGAGAAAAAGCCAGTCAGTCCATTGGTTTAAGAAATTATTATATTTGCCTTGTTTTGTTGCAGTGTATTTAAGTGTAGTTATATGGGTTTTGAGATCAATCAGAAGTTCATGGATTGAAAAGTTTCCTGTGGACATCTTTTCCTGTATATGTAAGATTTGATTATAAGAAAAATTATACCCAAATAAATTGAATTAGGGGTTCCTAATATAAATGAATTTTCTTCTAATGTAATATGTAAACCTTTTCTGTCACATATTGATATAAAGTGGCTTAAAAGATTTTGGACATGTAAACAGTCCCAAAACAGATGCACGATAGTTTCTTCGTTACTTTGAGATAAAGAACACAACTTTGTGTCAGTTTTACCTTTTTTAAATAAAAATGAGTTTATTGTCAAAATATACTGATTTATTCTAAATTGCAACCATTGCAATTTAGAATCTTTGGTGAATAAAAAAAGGAAATGTGAAGATATTTTCCCACTGAAGGACTGAAATTTCAAAAAACTTTCCTCATTTTACTTTTCCAAGAGGAGTAATTTTTTCTGTAGTCAGAATATTGTAGATATGTTTTGTTCCTTTTTTGTTGTTACAAAATGTTTTAATATTATGAGGAAGAAATGGTCTAGGGCTATTTGTTCCAATTTGAATTTTTGAGCTTGAGAGACTTGCTTTAATTGAATTTCTAAGTGATGCATAATTCAGAAAATTTGTTTTTATCTTAATTTTTTTGGTAAATCTTCTAAAGAATAAAAATTTCCATTTTCATCAAGCAAATCTGCTATGTATACTATGTTCTTATCAAACCAGTTTGTATAGAAAACTGTTTTATTTTCAATTTTGATTTTCGGGTTGTTCCAAATAGGCTGAGTAATAAATTCATCCCATGATTGAACTTATAAATTTTCTTGAATTATTTGAAAGACAGTAAATGTATCTTTCCAGAAAGGATTTTTTATTTCCTTTTTAACAACATTAATATAGTCTGGTCCAGTTTTTAACATTTTTTCTATAGATACAGTTTTGCCAAGCAGCACTTTCCATTTTGTTTCTTGGGAATAAAGAATTCTTTTTATCCATGATGATTTTAATCCCAGATTGTAATTGTAAATATCAAGCATTTTTAAACCTTCATTAATATAGTCTTGCACTACTTGCTTTCTTTTAAGTTTATCTACTTTGGAATGCCATAAAAAATTTAAAAGAGTTTCATTCAGATTTTTCATGAAAGTTTTTGATGGGGAGGGTAGAGAAATGAAGAGGTGATTGAATTGTGCAATAAGCAATGATTTTATCAGAGTTAATCTGCCAAGTGGAGTAAGTCGTCGTTTACTCCATTGATTAATGATATGCTTGATTTTTACTTATTTCTTGTCATAATTAAGTTTTGGTATATTTGTTAAGTCCACATCAAAATATATACCTAAAAGTTTAAAGGTGCTTGTCCATTGAAAGTTCATTTCCTCACATATTATATTATAAGAGTATTTTTTACTACCAATCCAGACAAGTTGAGTTTTTGATATATTTATTTTGAGACCAGAAATTTGATAAAAGTTATTTAACTCTCTAATTGCTTCTCTGAGAGACCTCTCACTGCCATCTAATATAATAAGGGTATCGTCTGCATATTGTGATAACAAAACTTCTGAATTATCTATGTTAATACCATTTATACTTTTATTATTTTTTAATTTAATAGCTAGTACTTCAGCACATAGTAAAAAGGTATATGATGAAATTGGGTCACCCTGACGACAACCACGCTCTAATTTCAAAAAGTTGGATAAGTGACCTGCTTGTGATACAGAGGAGGAGGTGTTTTGTTGAAATACTGATATCCATTTTCTGAGCGATGGACCAAAGTTAAAGAATTGAAGCGTTTTATCAATAAATTTCCATGAGACAGAGTCAAATGCCTTTTCAAAATCAATCATTAACAACAATCCAGGAATGTCATTATTCTCGGTATATTGCATTAAAACATAAACAAGACGAGTATTTCCACCTATATATCTTCCTGGAACAAAGCAATTTTGATCAGTACTGATAATTGAACTGATTATTGTTTTCATTCTTTGAGCAATGCAGCCTGACCCTATTTTATAAACTATGTTTAATAAAGAGACTGGCCTCCAATTTTTCATGTAAAATTTACTTTTTCCATCTTTTGGTATGCAGGTGATTATACCCTGCTTTTGTGTAACAGATAACTCCCCTAGATTGTATCCGTGATTAATTGATCTAATAACAAAGTCTCCTAAATATTTCCAAAAGACTTTAAAGAACTCTGTAGTGAAACTGTCACTTCCAGGACTCTCATTATTCGACATTTTTTTCAATACATGAGAGGCTTCATTATAAGTTATTTCACCTTCAAGGGTATTTCTTCGAGTATCGCTTAATTTAATTATTCAGAGTCTGATTCTAGAATCTCATTTAAATCATAGTCTTGAAATTCACCCTTGTTTTGATATAGATTTCTATAATAATTTTCTATCTCTAACAGGATTTCCTTTTGTCCATTAATTTCTTCGGAACAATCTTCTTTTATTAATTTTGGGACAATTTTATTTACAAAATTTCTATTCTCAAGATTAAGAAAGTAACTTATTGGTTTCTCTCCTTCACAGGTCCATTTAGCTCTTGATCTTACTAGACTTCCCATGAGTTTGTGATTTCTGATATTTTCTAATTCTTTCTTTTTAAAATTAATTGTTTGAATGTTTTCTTCATACTTTTCCTCCAGCTGTTTTATTTGGTTTATAAAAAATTTCTCCTTTTCGTTATTTTTCTTTTTGGCATAGCTAGAATATGATATACATTTGCCCCTGATTTCCATTAATAGTGTTTCAAGAAAGAGCTGGTCATTGACAGTGAATTGAATTTCATCATTTGGAATTTTGTCAATAGATGCATTGTTATATACCGGTACTGCATAATTTTGTTTTATTTCTTGTATTTTTTTATTAACAACATATAGGAATTCCTTATCATATAAAAGTGCATTATTGAACTTCCATAAACCTTTTCCATGTGTAAATTCATTGAGTTTTAGACTAAGGAGTACTGGTGAATGATCTGACTTATAACTTGCTATGATTTCACTTTCTTGTGACATACATAGTAGGGTATTTGATTTTAAAAAGAAATCTAGTCTTGCTTGTTTAAGAGGGGTTGGTTTACGCCATGTATACCTTTTCTTATCAGGGTGAGCTTCTCTAAAAATATCAATAAGATTGAATTGATTTATTTTTTCTATTACTTTATCTCTTGCATTAGGATTGTTAAGATGAAGATAATTGTAATAATCCATATCGGGATCCATAATAAGATTGAAATCACCAACAACTATTCTGTCTTTATTTCCTATTTCACTTACAATTAACTAAATCACTATTAATGTACATCAGTACATTAGCAAGAAACAGCCAAATCGTTTCATTTGGGAATTTAAAACTGCCATCATCCTGATTATTTCGTGCATTCCGTGATTTTGTTTATAGGTCAATGTAGGTTTCGACCAATCGATAAACTGGGCATGTAGACTTCAGTATGGCTTTTTCTATTGAGCTATATGAATTAACTTTAAGTTTTCGTAAGAAATAGAGAGAATCATACTCGGTAGAAGTAAATATAAATCTATTATGTTAAATGAAAAAGCTAAGTCAAAAGCCTTCGTATTCTTTGATTGACCCTCGTATCTTGCTAAAAATCATGTAACATTGCATTAATTATATTGACGTTGTGTCTCTTCGTCGGAAACTCGCCATTGATTACGCTACATTTCTTGTGCATAGAAAAACGCGTTATCAATCGTGGGTTTCCGTAGATTGCTCTTTGTAACTTGCGCTTTGATCCTTTGCTCGAAGATAGAAAAGTACTCAAACGTGGGCTTTTGGACGACAGTATTTACGTAATTGGACAACAAGCGCATAAAAAAGGTATTAAAAATTCAGTACATGCATTTAAAGTTTATTTCATTGAAGTTTAGTAATGTTATTCGGGTTTACCAAATAATTGTATAACAAAAAGCCCAACACCGGAGACGCCTGCAATGGTTGAAAATCTCAGTCTTAATAAGAATTGGATCCACGTCTCTAAACTCTTCAATCTCTATTGTCTGGTCACCAAAAATGTGTAAAATAATTGTTAGCTAAAATGTCTAAACCAAACATCGATTTAAATACATTAGAGTTACATACCATTTTAATATTTGGAACATGATTAACATTTGTTAATATTTGCAACTCCATTGTTCTTTCCCACTGTAAGCCCATACCGTGGAGCTGCAATCATTATCCTATAATCGCAATTGCTCTGTCTGTATGCGCAATTGCCCCCATTGACTTTCAGGTAGCGAATTCTCACCAATTGCTATAATGATTTTTAATCATATATATAGTGAATATTTGTAATTAAAAAAAATATGTGGTGTTTAATATAAATTATCTAAAGTTAAAAATTAAATACAAAGTATTTTAGTTTTATTCATATTTAATTTAAATCAATTACAAATGTTATTTATTATTGCATAATATAAATGTGCCTAAATAAAACGAAACTGTTTGATTTTTGTATTTTCATGTAAAAAATTCAATGTTAAAGGAAAGATAACTCTTCCTAACTATACCATGATTTATGTACCTGACTGTTGGCGTACTATGTCGTCATAAAGGTGTGACGTCATATACTTTTCAATGACGTTATAGATTTTACCAATATACGATACATCATGTGTTTTTCTCCAACTCCCTAAAATTGATGTATTTAAAACATGTTTATATTAACATTTTAAAGGAATTACTGTTATAACATAACATTGATTTTGTTAACAAATCTATGTGAAGTAAAAAAAAAACACATTACAGTCTGAACGTTTATTTTTGATGGAGCACCTAAATGTCAAGGTTAAGGCTAATGCAGGGTATTTGCGAGTTGTAAAATGCAAATATAAGTAATAAACAACGATTATTTAGTGAACATGGCGTTATGAATAACAATTGCTCTGCTGGCATATTCCATGATGCGCGCTAATGTTCTGAGTCATTAAAAAAGGCATTGTCCTGTTCTTGTATGCATACTTTTCAAACAAAATAGCATGCAGGAATTAAGGTGGTATGGGACACTTCCATGTTGTGACGTATTGTTTATCGAAATAAACAATAAAATTAAGCGCAGTTATATAAAAAGCATAAAAATTGTGAATCAATATTGTCATCAAACAGCGTAGCGCAGTGAGTTAGAGGGTTTGCTACGAATCTGTAAGTCATGAGTTCGAATCCCACTGTGGGTTTTACAATTTTTACCATTCAAAATATTTTTTAAAGCTATTTTTGGTAAGATATTGTAAAATTTGAAAATTCTAAACCGGTGAAAGTATTTCAATTATAATGTACTTTAATCCACATTAATATCGACAGATGTCCCATACCACCTTAATATTTATTGCTTTTAGATCTTTTAGCAACATTTTTGGCCAGTTTCAGGCAGAAACAACCCAGTTCAAGAAATGTTTAATTCTTATCCTCAAATGTACAAGATGGCCGCACTTCCCACGAAGTCTAATTAACTGAGAGACAAAAACTCCATATGCAGGTGATGAAAGTATATTGCTACATGATCTTTTTCTTGAGAATTATAATGATAATTAATTTTCATATAAAAGTATGATTTACATATCCAAAGATTTTTCCTATTGTACTTCTTGTGGCATAACGGACCTTAAATAAGAAAAAGAAATACTATGCACAAATTGTGTATTTTGATACGAGTAACCGGGCACTCTGTCGGAACGAATTGAGATTAACCGATTATCAATTCTGAAATCACGCCTAAATATTTTTTCCTGAATACTTTTTTGCTATCATTTTCGACTTTTGAAGACATCAAAAATAATATTTGTAACGAAGTCTTAGAATAAACGCACATTATATAAAACATGCATGACTACATCAACATATATTTGATTTCGTCATCCCTATTTAATATAGACACGTTACCGCGCTCGTCTCTTCAAATTGGCTATTTTGATCAATTTATTTTTTCCATACAAATTGTTTGGAAAATAGAAAAATATAAATGATAATCTTTTAATATAAAGTTCTAATTTTTGTTACAGTATAAAATGGGGAGATAGAAATAGTATCTGAAACTGTGAAATCAATTTAGATTATCACAACATGTTACGCTCCTCATAAAGCAAAAAAGCAAGAATACTGTTAACTGATTTCCTGTAGATAAGTATTTTTTAACTCTTCTTTCGCCACATTTATTTGAATTTTCTCAGATATTGTCATTTGCAATTGGTACAGGTGCAGTTGATTACCAACAGAAACATATAAAATAGGAGTATAATTTCATGTTTGTCATAGAATAATTCGACACTGAGGTAGGTGTACATTACTTCTTAGTATGTTTTCCCTTTGGGGGTTCGAACAAGTTTTGCGTGAACTCATTCCTTTGATATTTGTCTCGGTATTCCAAAAATTTTAACTGTAATAATCTCATCATGAATAATTATATATCATGAACATGATATCTTTATTGATTGATAACGGAGTTGAACAATAACATTTTATTAATTTTGTTTAGAATGTTGGTGCCAATATTTTTTGTTGTGAGTTTCGTGGTGTGCGGAGTTGCTGGAAAACCGACAAGTAAAGAAAATGTAAATATTTGAATTTAACTCAACACATTAGAAATAATGGGATTTTTTAAATCCTATTTTTGTTAATTCGTTTGTTGTTGTAATTTGTTAACACATTCTTTACTAACAGATAGGCTATGTTGAATGTATATGTAATGAAAAGTCCCTGAAGATTCAAAATAACGTGTTGGATGTCTAATAAGCCTCCCAGTTTTGTAATAATACGATATCATTTAAATGTCTGATGCGTGATGTGTCCGGAGGGGGTGAAAGGGACCAGGTTTGATTTTCAAGCACATGTGTAACTGTCTCACCATGCTGTTTTTTCTGGGGTTTTTAGCTACTATGTAATATAGTAAGTGTTGTTTTAAAAGATGTCAAGAGGAATTAATCCAAAAGTTCGTTTCCAATTACAATTGGTATCGAAAGGTGCAAGGTTAAGATAAGAATATCAAGTAAAATTCATACTGTAGTGACACCTGAGCAATGATACCTAGTACATAATTCATAATTGACTGAAAACAATTCAATCTTTTAATAGATGTTAAAGGCCCATTATCGATGTAGAATTTGCATCAAAAACTGTATCTGGGTTTATCTTATTATTTAGGACGTTCAAATCCCATGTCATTTTGCTACCTATGATATGGACGGCAATGAGAATATTTCTCCGGAAGAGTTTCTGAGAGCGACCGCAGGCTTCACAAAAATGGATCCTAAGACTTTGTATGAACATTTGGATACGAATGGTAAGCAAAGTACTTTAAGTGAAAATCCGTTATTTTCTGAATTGGGGGTCTATTGAATGCAAAAATTATTTAATTTGGTTCATTTTAATAACAATTCTGATTTTTTATAGGTGACCAGGCAATCAATATTGAGGAGTTTACTCATGTAACTCCAAGTCTGGGGGATGTCGGAATTCTTGATCACTGTCAGCGTCGTCGGTGCTGGGCAGTATGCATTCATATTGGATAAAACTAAAATATTTCGATGACTGTATTTTGGAATTAAAACTGTGTTGGAAAAATTCTTTTTCTTTTTTTTTTTACTATGATGATCCAGCAAAAAGGTTTTTTTTTTTAATGTTCAATAGCGGTTGTGGAAGCAATTACACATTTATTACCAGACAATAATGTGGATAATGTATTGTCATAATGCTATTCTGGATAGTTAAAAATACTTACAGTTTTGTATTTACACCCAACCAATAACATAAAAATATGTATCATGGCAATATACATATTCGATAAGCTCATATGATGCACATTGGTTGAACGTCAAATAAACACCTCCGTAATGAATCAAATGGCTTTTAAGGCCTATATTTAAAATAAGACTACTAAGTTTACTGTTATATACAACATCATTCATTATAAGAGACTAGACTTCCACGTCCACGGGTTGACATTGCATATGATATCGGACATTTACGAATTAGATACAACGACACCCTGTATTGTTGATATTTATATAACCAAGCTTTAAGTCTATAATAATGATATTAATTTCACTACACTCTGCTTGGTTAGAATAATCTAACTGTGTCTAGGGATAGGCCTTCACCACAGTTAAAATGTCTCCCATCAAGCCAGTATGTAGCAGAAAATTGCAGAATCGCTCCAAAACAATTTTGGAGAAAATTAATGAAGTTGCATTAAAAATAATACGACTTTGCGCGGCCATCTTTGAGGATAAGAATGTAAACATTTCTTGAACTGGCTTGTTTCTGCCAGAAGCTAGCCAAAAATGTTGCCAAAAGATCTAAAAGTAATGAATACAAAGACCTACATGCCATTTTGTTGGAAAAGTATGCATACAAGAACAGAACATTGCCTTTTTTATTAATAACTCGGAACAGCTGTCGAACTACGCAGGGACAGATTTATTTTGAAGATTCAAAAATCTCAAAAAATATGAAGGGCATCCCCCTCAACTCGATCAAGTTATCAGATTTCGGTGGTCATCGGCTATTGTAACATCTTTATCCTGCGCAATAGTCAGCGTCCTTTTCCAAATGTAGCAAAATTTTCCAAAATTAGGCATTCTTTTGTTAAATTTTTGGTTACCCACCAAAACATCAATCCACCTGCAGTTTCAATGCCTTTTTCATTAACCTTAGGTACTGTTTCAAGTGGGATCGAGTTATCATATCCATTACCTCACACTCTATCCTCAACTATTGGTTATAATTTGTCACCTATCTTCTCTGTTTATCAGAATCCTACATCCCTCATAAGTGTTTCACGTTGCTAAGGCACCCATGTTGCACAGCCCATGAAAAAAAAAATCTTGGCAAAGGTTTATATTGACCTATCTAAGCTAATACAGTCTGACCCAGACACTGACAAGACAGACCGACATAAATTCGACATTTTAGATGGTCAGTTAGTTATGACCCCTAAAACTAACCCAAAGAAAATCACATCTCTTGAAGCTTAGACGGGTGCGTTCATTGTCTTTGCTAGCATCTATTTAACGAGACATCCAGCAGACATCCAAGGCATTCTAAAATAGATCTAAACCATTAGACTAGGGGCAAAGAAAAATCCCAATGCATGTTGGCTTAAGTACAACCAACAAGCAGTTTTGTTTAAAAATGTCGGCTGACTCAACCATATCATGGGCCTCCGTAGATGCAGATGTAAATCTACATGTCAAATCAACCCTTGAGTCAACAAAATAAGTCAAACCTCAAATATAATGACTACAATTTTAAGGATTCTTGTAGTAGACAAGAGTGTGCGGTCATCCCTGCTCTGATCATAATTTGAGAAAAAGTTTGAGACTTTTAAATAATTTCATCGCATGTTGCATCGTTTGATAGCTAAAAAATGGCGTTTTGTCAGTGCCAAAAGGTCAAAATATCAATTAAGTAAAAAATTGCAAACTTTTTCTTTATGTTAATTTTAATTTTATTTATTTTAAATGATATTAATTTATATTTGATGCTAGGGTTCACTCCGATAAAAAATTAGAGGGTAAAGCAATTTATGTGCAATTTACACTTTCAATGCAGGACGGTCATATCAAATATATCGTAGCACCGAAAGGGGCATATAGACCCCAAAATTTTGTTTTGAATTTTAGAAAATTTATGTGTGTAGATTTAAAAAAAAATACTTTTAGCAAAATTAAAAACTTATGATCGCAGGATCAAACGTCCTTTAAAAGGCATACTCTAAAACCTGGCCTAGCCTGGCCCAAATGTCGCTGTCTGTCATATATTTTTCATGAAAATAATAAATAACACTAACATATACGTACTCTAGTGTCATTGCATTAGATGGAAAGATGTTGTTACAATTTAAATCTGGTTTTAAAAGCAGCATGAATTATCACAACGGTACCGTCTACACATAATGTCCTGACGAGCAAAGTTTATCCATATAACTTAAACTTTATTCCGTACTTAATACCCTGTGTCCTTTCCCTATATTTTAGAACGATTCTATACGACATTGTGTCTTATTCTCTCACAATTGATCATGATTAAAGAAGTCAGATCTCTTTTTTTTTCAATCTTTTTCCCCAACAACACAGAATTAGTTTATTGTATCACAGTCTTATACCTTAATTTATGTTGGACATTGACAAGACGTTTTAATATAATAAACAAAAGTGATATGAGGTTTAGAAATAGACGCACCAGAAGCGACCGAAAAAGACAAAAAAAAATCCGGCGTTAAGTGCAGTTATTCTTTATTTCAGGTCAGTTATTCTACTCAGGTCTACCAAATAATACTAAAACAAAAAGCTCTACAACGGAGACGTCTGCAATGGTTAAAAATCCCGGTCTTTATGATACTTGGATCCACGTCTTTGAACTCCTCTGTTTCTATTGTCTGGTCACCTAAACAAATTATATAATTTACTTTTAAGTTTAAATCTCTAAAAATACATCAATTTAAATAAGTTAGAATCAAGTACTATTTTTTCATTGATATTTCACACATAATTTACATTTTATATTATCAGCATGTGATTAATTACTGAGTTCAATACTCTGACCAAGGCATATCCTTGTAAAGATAGGATATGTTTTTATATTCAAAATGAAGAAAAAAATGGTTTCTTGTTAAATATTATACGTAGTATTAAATGACACAAGTTTCAAAAGAAGTAACTAACATGAGAATTCGTTATCGAAAAACCATTGTGACACCCTTTGTTTGAACACGTAGTATTGTACGTACGATATACTGTGGGTTTGAATACGCGTTTTAACAACTTATAAGGCTCTCACTCTTATACAAATAATTTGCAATTCTCATATAGATGATACATAGAACAAAAAATAAAGTAGCTTTTCATTTATTTCGAACCAGGTGTGTCTAATTCAAGTGATTTTACAATATTTATTAACTTTCTTGCTCAGGAGACCACATGAAAAATTTAATCCAAACCAAGCATTTACCGCGGATCAAACTTGCATTCTTTTACTACTATACACAAAGGCATGTGAAGTATGAAAACGCTACTTCTATGTTTTAATTTTCAGTGATAATTTTTATAGAGTAATAAAGAAGTATAAGTATCTCAAGCTATTTTCGTTTCATCTAAACGTTTCATGATTTTGTAAAATTTATATTATGTATTCTTATAGGAATGTTTCTAACACACAAAAGTGATAAAATCTGGTTTAAAAAACTTTAAATAAACCATTTTTGTCCAAACGCTGAAATAAGATATTTGTGTCCATCTCCTTGAAGTCTTGGGTAACTGTAAGGAATTCTTCTTTCGTGACCATTGAATCACCGTCCAAATCGTACTTCTTGATATGGCATTCCAGTTTAACACCCTTGACATAAAATTGTAAGCTCAGAAGTAAAATTATAATAGTTAAGGTTTGAAAATATTGTCCCATTGTAAACTAGTAGCCACAAACCACGTTATGGACGAAGATAAATAAACTTAAAGTAATAGTATATATTTAAAAAAAAAATTAGCATTTAATCTGTGTTTAAAAAAGGAAAATAAATCTATAGCACACATTGACATTTTCTGTTGTTCCTCCCTCTATTCCATACACCACAAAACTAACGACGAAAACGATGGCGGTCAACATTCTGTGAATAAATAAAATAAACAAATGGAAATATTGGAAAGACCCGGGTATCAAGCAATACCAATACTTGATAATAGATGGCCTAGGACTTGAAATAAAAATGAATTTTAAGACCTAGTTTTTATGATATGGCGATTCAACTTCGTTCAACTTCGAAAATAATTGGAGACTTACCTCTGCAAAGAAATTTCCTTTATCTGTGCATGGATAGAATATTTAATTTTATACATTTCTCTTATTGATTGATGTACTTGATAAAATACTTCAAATGACGGGATTTCGTACTTATAAGTTTTTGAAATATTAGCAGATGTGTTGATAACACTTAAACAAATTTTAAGTTTTGATTTATTGTCTTACACATATTGTAGCATAGGACATAACTTTTAGATAATTTTACACAAATTTAAACCTTATTTGCGTGACGTTTCGTTTAAATTTTGCTATGCAGGAATGCAGTACAAGTACATTTTTGAAGTTATGAAATGTTATATCAAATATGAATATTAAGCATTAATTTACCAATTATTTAAATTTTACAATGATTTACGTGTAACCCAAACAAACTTTTGATTTGTTATTAAAAAAATGAATTACAAAAGGTATACAATTATTAAGAGTATATATATTATCTATACAAAATTATGTTTTAGATAGAAAACATATGTACTTTAAGATCCAGGAAAGAAAAGATTGATGCAGCATTCACTCTTAAATTCTGCAAAATTCTGAATATTTTTAAAATATAACATATCTTTAGACCGCTTTAGTTACTGCCTGTCCTTCGAAAATTTTCCGTAACAAAAACTTCAGTATGAAATCAATCCGGAATGTAGCATCAATACTTAAATTGTGAAATGTGAAACGAAAATGTGTTTAAATATGATTTTCTCTACATTTCTTACACATTACTTCGTTTTGTACAAATTCTAAGTGCATAAATTTGATTAGCAAAGGTACATTTGATATAAAAATAGTAGACAAATGAACTGGACTAATTGATTGAGCAGTGATGTGTTTCTCGTAGGCATCTCCAAATGACGCGCCTTAACGTAGAATATTTATGAATTGTCTTTGTATAAATATTTCCAATTTCGAGGATTTATTACTTTTATACTGAATATTAACTCTTTTCCCGATTACGACAAAAAGGACATGGCGGTCGTGACCGGTCAGCAGAAATACCTGATCCGATCCTATCCCTAATTTTTAGGAGTTGATTTTAATCAACTCTCCTATGCAGTCACTCTGGCAAACCGAAAGTGAAACAATTGTTACATTAAAAGTTTAAAATTTATCAATTTAAACTTAACTATAACAGTTTTAAAACTGTTATAGTTAAGTTTAAATTGATAAATTTTAAACTTTTAATGTAACACAATGTTTGGACCTAAGCACAAATCACCACCGCTGACAAGACTTAGTTCTTGAAAATAATAGAAAAATTCGATGTAATGTATGCTAAAGCATTGTTTTTCAAGGAAACTTATCTATAAACACTTTGAAAATAGTCAGATTTTATATAATACGAACAAGTTAGATATTTTTGTAGTCTCATGTATTCCTTCGCCAGAGTGTTCGGCTGTCTACGCAAATCTTCGACAAGCAGAAAGGCTATTAACAGAGACAGCCTGGTTGAACGAGACTAGAGTTCGATATCAATAGTGCTTGGATCCAGACAATTTTTAGAACTTTTTCTATTACTAATACATAGTTTAAAATCCATCTTTAATTATTACACAACATGATTCATATGGGGTTTCTCGAAATTCTTGTCAGAAAAGTCTAAAAATCCATATTATAAAATGTGCGTAATTCAAATACAGACTAGAAACTAATTGCCATGCAAGACAATAAATGATAATCGATAAAATCAACTCCTGTCAGTACTTTGATTTAATAAGACCGTGTTTGCTCAGCTCCTGTTTGTGATTTACCGTTTAACTTCTAATTTTGAAGACTGTTCGTGTTCGTTATCACCACATGTCATCTACTTGAATGTAATGATAACATAGATAAGGAAAGTTGTTTTTGTATAAGTTCATTAGTGTAGTCATGTTTATTTTTGGTCATAAGTGTTGCTTTTCTCGTTATTTATTATGCAGGCAGTACTCCTTTTTATATATTTTTCTAGTATACTTCAGCGTATCTGTTACCACCGGTGTGTTGATTTTAAGGGTAACTTGCTTTTCTCTCGTAGTGACAACTGCTATTTGTCTAAACCATGTATCATTTTATGGGTAATTAATAAAACGGCATACTCTAAAACCTGGCCTGGTCTCAAAAAATCGCATAGCCTCAAATTTGGCCTCTACAGAAACTTTTGGTCTCAAATTTATTTTTATATTTTAACATATTTGATGATTTTATTGACTTTTTATTGATTTATTGTCAATGCACATTAAACATTCTACTTGGTGGCTTTAGTGTATTATAGTGAAAGTCTTTTAAAAATAAAAATTACAGTTGAAAATATAGTACTAACAATGTATATTTATGACTACAGGTATGTCGAGTAATCCATTCTAATAGATTTTTATTAAGTCTGTTTTAAATTCTTAAGAACTTAAGAATGTGATTTTTGCCCTGCCATTGTATAACCATGGCATGTGTTTGCAATGTATTTAGATCAAACTGCTCTCAGGATCAGACAAAATCTATTTCACTCTTTTACCAACAACTTGTTTGAGAAAAAAAATAATTGAAGTGGGCCAAAATTTGTTCTAACCAACACCAAAGGTCATAAAATGTTTTGCTTTGTTCAAATTCTGATAATGACAATTCCCCATAGAAGAAAAATTCTTTCCTAAATATACAAGCAATACATGCATGGAACTCTACTCTAATCAGGAGGTGATGAATAATGACCATCGCTAAGTCAAGTTATCAGAGGATGCAATGTTGCAGTCATTCACAAATGCCATTAATTAAATTAGACCGTTTGAAATGTAAAATGACAGAATAGGCAATGAATCTGACCCCAATATAGCAGATTAGCGACAGAAAAGATTGATATCGAATTTCTGCTCGGGAGGGAAATTTGGGCTTGCTCGGTGTTGACAGGTAATGTAAACAAACTGCAAATTTTAAAGTGCATTAAACAGTAATAACAATTTAATGCTATGTACCAGTTTACAAATGTTTACCAATCGGGTAAATGATGTTGTACTTGGGAGATTGGGGGGGGGGGGATTCTAAGTTTTAAAGTTAATCGCTTTGGTATTGGCATAATTTACTCCTTAACAACAGTAAGAGCAATGCTGTACATACGTGTCATAGGTATTTTCTGTGTGTTTAGACATGGATTATATCAATCAAACTTGAAAAATTGGTCACTTGTCATATATATTTTTTCATATGATTATTCTTTAAACATTAAATAGGTTGAATTTTTAATTTATGAAAGAAATCAATAAATGAGAAAAAAGATATTTTGTAATTTGAGGTCAACATTTTTTGAAGGCCAGGTAAATATTTGGGGCCAGGCCAACTTTAAGGCCAGACCAATGGTTTTAGAGTATGCCATAATAAAACATGAAAATACTATATAGGTACAGTAGAATAATAACACAGTCTGTATAATGTATTCATTGCTGCAAGTGCCAATACGCCACACACGTTCTGGTTCTCTTAAAAATCGAATGGACAAAATCTTTTTGGTAGCCCCACTCCCTTAATATTCCTTGTTGTCAAAATATATTGCTTGTTTTTTGAGAACAAGTATTAAATGATTGATATTTACATTTCTATTAAAATTGAGATCATTTTAATTTGAATTACACAATATTCAGTTCCTCCGTATGATTTTTAAATTTACATTTTCTTTATTTTTGGTTTCTTAAAAATTGACTTTTAGGAAAGTTCTGTTAAGTCAAACTAAATTGTGAAGTTCAATTGAACAACATTTTGAAGGACGACGAGGCGAACTAAGCATTCTGAAGAAAACGTTTATCAAATATACCTATTTTGTATTGCTAGGTATTCATTTACATTAAACAACATTAGTCGTAATATAATCAAACATTTTGATTTGCTCATGTTTGGTTTACGTACCCTTACCCAAATATTGACCTTCTGGCAACACATTCTGGCATTATTGCAGCAATACTGCAGCAACATTCTGGCAACACATTGCGGCAATGTTGCTGCAGTAGCGTTTTTCGTATGCAAATGAGATTGCGGCAATATTGCCAGAAAGATGTTGCCGCAAAAGTTTTGCCGCAACATATTGTTGCGACAACACCTTTCTGGCAATACATTGCGGCAATGTTGCTGCAGTAGCGTTTTTCGTATGCAAATGAGATTGCGGCAATATTGCCAGAAAGATGTTGCCGCAACAACACCTTTCTGGCAATACATTGCGGCAATGTTGCTGCAGTAGCGTTTTTCGTATGCAAATGAGATTGCGGCAATTTTGCCAGAAAGATGTTGCCGCAAAAGTTTTGCTGCAACACATTGTTGCGACAACACCTTTCTGGCAATACATTTGCATAAGAAAAATGACATTGCAGAAATATTTGTTCAATGCATTTTCTGTGCTCTGGCATCAATGGTACAATATATGCAATATTTATAAATAATAAATGTATACAGTAAATCAGTCATGTATATTATATTAATCTACAACCAAAATGAAAAAAAAATCTTTAATTGCCATTACAGTTTTATTTTTTTAAAGATGCAAAAAGGTTACAACAAGGCTAACATTTTGCATTACATTAAATTTGGACTTTTCAAAAATAAAAAATAAAAAAAAGTTTGTGATTACACAATATTAAAGAAGTAAAAAAATTATTTTATTCAATGTGACATGCACAAAATAAGTATTGAATTAAAAATATAATGTATAATATTAGAGACCTGAAACTGGAATTTCAACATGCTTATAAAGGACACCAGTTTAAATTTATAATCTTTAATTTAACACATTTTATAAATACAATAAACACAAATATGATGAACAAATCATGATGAAACTTAACTAAAAGTACTTGGCTAATCAGTGACAATTTGGTGCTGCAGAATAACATGTATTGCAGTTTGATTGACACAAAGCGCACAGACGGATTGACACAACGCGCACAGACGGATATGGACAAAAGTTCACTGTTTACCGCAAGCAAAGCTCAAACCATATTGTTTACAAGTCCTGCACAACCACTTGCTGTATTACGATTGATCAAGGCATTCGTCCTAGGCATTCCAAATGTCCTTTTTTTGACAGTCTCGTGGGCATTCTGATTTCACACATAAACAATCACAAAAACAGGTATCAGAATATCACAACAATATCCACATTGGAATTCAGCACTGTTGTGTATATGTTCCTCTTCATAATCTTAAACAAATTATGCCATCATTCTTTTTTGGTTGCAAGTTGCACCATTCATTTAATCAGTAAGGTAACAGCTTTTTTCATGGTTTTCTTCAGGTCTGTGTAACACAGGGCAGACCTACTGGGAAGATAAATGGATTTCATACATAAGCACATTGGCAATTGTTTTCATATTTTAAGCAAATCCCCTTCAATTTTTTTTAAATTACATTATAAAATTACCAAAAATATGCCTCGGACCCCTTCCCCTGGCAAACTCAAATAACCGTCGGACCCCCCCCCCCCCCCGAATAAAATTCTAGATCCGCGCATGCTTCTCAAACAGTGTTGAACCCATTGGTAATGGTATAATGGTAGATCGCAGTCTTTCGGTTTATTTTCTTATAACAAACATGTTTAAACTGCCATTCAATGAATATATTTTTATTGCTAAACTTACTTTTTCAAAAACGTGCTCATGCAGATGGTGCAGGGGATGTCAACACTCGATTCGTTCACTCAGATTCGTCCTCAGTTCAGCCGTTGATTTTTTTTTACAGATAAACACTCCGTTAACAGTGGGTTTTTTTTAACCTTGTTTACAGATAATTCCCGTATTTCATTCATTTCACCATCTCCAGTGATGGCAGGAGGCTCGATGGCAGACAACATGGCAGCTTCGAATGTGAAAATTGGCGGCTAGCGATTTGATCGACCAATCAGCGCGCGCATAACTTAACATTGAAACGAAAGTAAAAGTGGAAACAAACAGCATACGAAAATTCTTAATTCAGCATGCATCGAGCAGTTTAGATACTCAAATCTAAGTAGACTGATATTTAAACTTAATAAAAAAGAACATACCGTTACAAAAGAACAGACAGGTGGGTATTCACGTAAAACATGAGTTGGGGGGGGGGGGGGGTGATTCAAACTGTCTTTTATAGTGAAACATCGTAATTAACCATGCATGACAGTTATATGCCATTGAAGAGAATATCACTGGATTTTTTTAATTGAGACTTTCTTAGAATAAGACTTTAATCATAAAATATTTATTAGATTTAATTTTTTCGACTTATTAATTATTTATTATTAATTTTTTTTTTTTGGGGGGGGGGGGGGGGGCATGTATACAAAAGCAATTCATGCAATTATATACCAGTTTTAGACTTGTGCTGAATGTGTAAAATTTCATAAGTCTAAATTCTGCTAAAGCTTTTGCAAGCTCGGTAAGCATAATTAATCAGAGGAAAAAGACAAGTTTGTGGTAAACTTCTGGCAAATTTTAATTAAAGCAGAAATCAAATATGATGCCTAGCAGTATTGCCAGATCGAATAATATATATTATGTATAAATTAGTTCATGATTTAAATTATCAAATACATGTAGATGTTACCAGAAAATTATTTCTGGCAGTATGATACTGAGTGTAGCCAGAATATTACCAGAAGTCGTTGCAGCTAGTGGCAATATTCTAGGTGCATGTTAATATAATTTTTTACAGAAATAACTCTAATAGTATTGCCAGAATGTTGCCAGAAGTTATTGCCACTAGCGGCAACACTCCAGCAGTATTGCCAAAATGTTACCAGAAGTTGTTGCAGCTAGCGGCAACATTTCACTAGTCTTAAAATCTGGTTTCTGGTAACAAAAATGTGTTGCTGCAATATTGCCGCAATATTGCGGCATTGTTGCAGCAATAATTTTACTTTGGAAAGGGTAAGGATTAAACCCCGTTTTTCGTAAATATCGAACACCTTGAGAGGAAATGCCGAGCAAAAAACAGCAAGCAATTCAACAAACTTGAACGTGGTTCTTTATTTTCATTAACTTGAATGAAAATTATGCTACTGACAAATTATATTTTTAAAGGATCTAAAGTAGAGGACTAATCTCTTTTCGAGCCTTCGTTTCCTTTATTTTTTACCATTATCACAAATCTAAAACGATTGTATACGCTACGGCCGATGAAGCATTGCGTTGAGTGATGACTTTTTCTAATCGGTGTGTATTTTAAAGCGCGATTCGCAACAAAGATTCTGATTGGCGTATTTATATAGACCCGCCCATTTATCAAATACATGTTCTCAACATGATACTAACACGTGAAGAATTTCGGAGAAAGAAAACTTATAAAGTTGTACTCGGAAGTTGAAAAATCACATACAGAGTTTTTTTTTTTAACAAATGGGGCGACGTTTACGTACATGTGTAAATAAAGTTAGTGGAGAAAAAGAAAAGTTCTCTTAAAGTACGGACGAGCAGATTGTACTTCGCTCATCAAATAACGTTATTCAGTTTATTGTAACGAAATTCGTCAGAAACTGTTTCGTGAACAAATACATTTTACGTTACCGTTTATAATATACCATATGTATGAAATAATCGCTTGAGCTGAACAGACTATTCTTCTTCATAAAAAGCTTGCTGCAAAAAGTAAAATCCATGGGAAAATTAATATTCGGGTTGACACGCCTTTAAATCCATTAGACGTTCTACGGCATATATCTTCACTTATTTGCTTATAATAAATCTGTACTGAAAATCATCGACATAAAATGAGGAAATGATTGGTTTGTTTATATACATGTAAAACTGTAAAATGGCGACTCGATCTGCACGTGAGTTTGAGAAAGTCAGTGGCAAGGAAAGCGTCAACATCAGTTATAAATATTGTCTGATGAATATTGAGGTACATGTAATAAAATGAATGTCTTACAGACTGTCTGAGTTACAAAATCAGGTTAACCACAGATCAGTCCAAAATTGAACACGTTTGTGCGTAAATTTCAAGTTTTTTGTATGTTTGTAAACGCATGCACAATTGTAGGAGGAAGTTTGTCATTAATCGGTTGAAGTTCAATAACATGCAATTCATCTAATATTTATTGTCAGTATCTCCCACAACCTTGACGGTCACCTGAGTACTATGGCCCGCAGATGGACGGAAGTTCTAACTTCATATTATAGTCTCAACCCTAATCTAAGACTCCTCTGACTGTTACCCCCGATTTAAGTATTTAAACCCCTAGGCTATTGGCAGTAAAATGAAAGTACGGAAGACATTTTTGTATTAAGATTTTACAGTTTTATGAAGTGGCCATATTGGTCCTGCCTGAGAGCCTGAACCTCTGGCCCAGGGGCCATGAATTTAACAATTTACGTAGAGGGTTTCAAGAACATCAAGAAAATCAAACATCCATTTTTTCTCAAAAAGATATTGGAGTAGAGAAGAAGCTCTTGTAAGATTATTTAATTAATCACGCTCTAGGATCTCAACCTCTGACCCAGGGTCATGAATGTTCGGTAGCGGGCTTTATGAACATCATCAATTAAGTTTATTTCTTTCCGCAGATGTTTACGAGTAGAGAGGGGATTTTTGAAAATTTAAATTTCTTGCATAGATGGCCTAAGCAGGATATGTTCATAAATTTGACAAATCAGATTCCTTTTATCCTAGAGATGCTTCCATTCAATTATGGTATTGATGGACTCTGTAGTTTTCAAGATAAAGTTAAAATATAAAATTAAAGAGATCTCGATGAGCATGGCCATGTATAGACTGCATAAACTCCTTTATAAGAAGAGCTCTATTAAACAAGCATTCTGAGAGTATTGGATAAGCAATACGTCCCCTAATGGTTTGTATTATTCTATGAAATCTTCAAAGCATACATCTATTTCAAAACTATTATAAACGAGATATAATGCTTTAATCAGAGAAAAAGAACAGTGGAAATTCAAACTACATACTTGATATAGAAATAAAATTTTTAAAAAATGTCTAAAATAATACTCTTTTTTTTATCTCCTGTTATTTCGCCAAGTCCATTAAGTATTTGCTGGTAGAAATTTGTGAAAACAATGCACTGTTATGCAAAATATCATTTCTTACCGTCTTCTGTACCTAGAATCAATAGACCAACCCGATAACGAACCCGATTGTTATAATACAAAAAACCCTGTCGATTTTTACAACACAATGCATGACACTATTTTACTTATTTGTTTGTTAGAAACAATAAAAGGAATGGTACAAATAATGCACGATATTATTACTGACTACATACTTTCCTCGTTTCTTCAATACACACCGAACCCGATAACGAACCCGAACATTAAAAATTGGAATATAAATAATCAATTTTTGGAAAATATATCAACAAGACGCTAAAATGTGTAAATTTGATTTGTAGTTTGACATTTTGAAGCTGTTCAGCAAATTTCATATCATTCCTCTAATGCATAAAGAAAAAAGTGGGACAGACAGACGTGAAACCAGGTGAAACCGGTAGGGGACTAAAAATACAGAAAAATAATCAAATTTAAAAGGTAAAATATTTAGTTTTTTTTTCTTTATCAAATAATAGTTTAAAGTTAAACAAATCATGTCTTAAAATTTTATGAAGATCTGGTAGATAATTTGTTGACCACGCAGCCCCCTTAAAGAAACACAATTTTTAGCCGGGCTCTGCTGAAAGCACAGTCCTGGCTATAGGCAGGCCAATCGCCAATGTTACTATAAATAGCTCAAATAAACAAAAAAAACCAAACAGCGTCAAGGTAAAGCTTCCGCTATACCAAATAGTTACACAAAGAGCCACGTTTTGTCAAAAGTGTTGGCATTTTGTTTCTTCTTTTAAATTTCGAATGAATTGTCTATCTTTTTTAGTTTTCTTATTAATAACGTGTTTTTAAAACATTACTATGCATTTGAACACATACAATGCGCACGAATTTCCATGAACTACTTTGCTGCACGATGAAGACACGGGGATTGAATATATAATACTTGTTGCAAAATTCAAGGCAGCAACTCTTGAACTTTTTAACTTTTATAGACAGACTTAAATTTTGTTGCTAGCCGCTTACAAAATTTGGTCGTTCTCTGATGCTTTGCCGACATTAAAAGCATGAGAGAGAGAGAGAGAGAGAGAGAGAGAGAGAGAGAGAGAGAGAGAGAGAGAGAGAGAGAGATTGAGAGAGAGAGAGAGAGAGAGAGAGGGAGAGATTTTTTCAGTCTGCATAAAGACACACCAAAAGAGCCCGGCTTTCAGTACTTCAGTACTTTGATTTTGTTTGTCTTTTAAATATAAAATGGTCACATTGTGCATTTTTAATAACTGAACAAAATTTGAATGTTAGAAGTCAAGTTACAAGCGAGATACTAAAGAGTTCATTGTTATTTATACAAAGCTCGAGTCATATTTGTTTTCAATAATGTAAAGTAATGACATTACCATTTCTTTGACAAAATGACTTGTGGCGTATAATTAACAAACGAAATCTAAATTTTATTGAAACTTATACCAATATCACACATTATACAAAACTCAATATTTGACTTTCAAAATTTGACAAATCATCAACAATACTAGTACCCATATTAACCAAAATAGACATTAAAACTGAAAAAAAAAAAATTCAAATTTTGAGCTCAAATTGGTTCTAAGTCCCTTAGGGATGACAGAGAAACAACAACTGAAATTGTGCTTATTCAGTTTTGATCTATAAAATCAACATATTTATTTTTCCTTTTAAAAACTGAAGTTTATTTATCTAACAACAATTAATAACCAAATTTAACAACTTATATTTATAAATTTCGTTGGCACGGATGTTAGCGGCGTTAGCGATGGGGTCGTTAATGTGTAAGGAAGCCGGGGTGCCCAGAGAAAACCTATGTGTCCAAGCTAGTGACCATAATACCCGTTCACACACAACCTTACTTATACTTACTTTTACGCATGTTCAGACTTATTTCCTGATTGTATGTTCATTATGTGTACTAGGAAATCGCACTTTTGTGGATTATTTTTGTGTATTTTTTATCCGACGTAGAATATAAGGTCAATTAAAAATACGTAGGCAGTGTCGCCGTCTGTATTTTTATGAAAATACTAACTACCACATCAATTTATTCACCAACTTATCTTGTGTTGTTGTGTGTCAAGTTTCATTACAGGTATTGTTAATATCTAAACCTAAGTTTAAAAGCAGACGGTAACGTCTACACATAACGTCATGACGAAGCTTGTACAGTTTATTAATATACCCCAACTTTATTCTATACTTAATATTTTGTGCCATTTTTCTGCATTTTAAAACGGATTGTGTCTTAAATTGATCAGGATTAAGAGGTCTCGTATATGTTTTCAATCTTTTGTTACTGTTCATTTCCCAGTAAGAAAACATTGAACGTCAAAAACATTACTAATTTTTTAAGGGGTATGGTCACGATTTTGGTCAAACAATCATTTTTCCAACTCTAATGTTTACAATGCTTCAGTAAGACATTTTTTCTAAGCAACCAAAATCTGAGTGTCATTTTGGGAGTTATAATCGATTTATTAAGCTATGTGAACAAAGCTTTTGTTTACATTTTAAACGTGGAAGTGAAAATTCGAGTTTAAGACCTAAAGGGGCATGGTCACGATTTTTGTCAAATTTTATTTTACTGTTTTTATTATTTACAATGCTTAAGGAATGCATTTGTAATGATCAAATGAAATTTGAGAGTCAGTCGTAGAGTTATAAGCAAGATACAGGACTCACAATTCTATGTCATGTAAACAAAGCTCGTGTCCCGTTTTGTTTACATAGGTTAAATATACCGGTAAAAACCTTTTTCAAGCTTATTTGTCTATCTTCTTAGTAATTTTAAGCATAAATAAACAGTTTTCAACGTTTAACACATTTATTTTAGGTCTAAAACTGAAATTTTCACTTCAACATTCAAAAAGTAAACAAATGCTTTGTTTACATAGCTAAGAATTGCAAGCTCTGTAACTCGCTTATAACTCAACGAATCACACTTTAATTTTCGTTTCCTATTAAAAATGCCTTACGAAAGCATTGTAAACATTAAAATCGTAAAAATAATGTTTGACCAAAATCGTGACCATGCCCCTTAAGTGTTAAGAACTGTTTATATATGCTTAAAATAAATAAGAAAATAGACAAGTCAGCTTGAAGAAGATTTTTTACCGATATATTGAACCTGTGTTAACTAAAATACGGCACGAGTCTTGTTTACATGGCAAAGAATTGTGAGCCTTGTATCTTGCTTATAACTCTACGACTTATTCTCAAATTTAAATTGATCATTAGAAATGCCTTTTTAGAGCGTTGTAAATGATAAAAACAGAAAATTAGAATTTGGCCAAAATCGTGACAATGCTCCTAACTATATCATTTTTCTTTCGGGCTTTTGGTGTTCAAAACTTCTACTATTCCAAAATAGTAAACATCAAAACACAAAAAGAACATTTCACATATCATTTCAAATATTTAGGTCTACCAATTTTATTTAAGCTTTAAGTGCTTATTTTTGGATGTAGTCAGTCCTTTAACACACCAATGTTGTGTAGACAAATTGGATGCGTGTTAACGCGGTACAAATAATTTGTATGCCTTGGTGTGCTATTACAACCGACGAAATCCAAAAATAAGCATTAAATGCTTATATTTATATTCATATTGATGTTTATTTGAATGAAGTATTTGTGTATTGTCGCTTTTAAGCCAATATATACACTTTTACTTTAAGATGTGAAACATACAAACATTAAATACGCTCTTAGTCAGGGATATGGAACATACATGGACAGTCTTACTAACATGTTATTTAGTTCAAATTTGCGACTAATAATGAAGCGCCAGAAAATTTGTAGAGATAAAACAGTTTTAACGATGATATATGATTAAACGATTTATTATTATTTTTCTTAAGTACATATCAAATTGGTTATGTAAGTTTCAACTTTTCATTTAACCTTACAATAATCAATATATTCAAACCGCGTGATGCTGTTTATATTTTTGCTCTTGCGCACAAGTGTTTTCAGAGTAAATTGAACGTTGCAAACAATAAAATGCTTTCATTGGTGATTCATGCTAGATATGAAGGTGGCGACATTGCAGAAAAATTACATGACCCGCTAACTGTAATTTTTTTTCTTTAAAGATCGCTGCCCTCATAACCCGCATGGACCATCAAAGAAAGCATTTTATTGTTTATGTTTACATCTTTCTTTTAACAATTTAATAAACTGATTGTAAAAAGTAAGTAAAATTCACTAAATTACTAATTTTTTTTAAATTTTTTTTTTTGATGGCAAAAAGTTTTATGATATTAATTTCATTTGCACATACAATATATCATACAATATATATATACATGTAAGTATATTTAGCATAAAAAGCTGTACGTACAGATAGAAGAGCATACATAGATGCCTTAGCAACAAAAGCAGAAGAGGCAGCCAACAAAGGGGAACAAGGAAATCTATACAAAATAACAAAAGTAATATGTGGGAAAAACAGACCATCACCAAACCTTCCCATCAAAGACAAACAAGGAAAGCTGATAACATCAGAGAATGAAATGGTGGAACAGTGGACAGAACATTTTAAGGAGATCTTAAACAGACCACCTCCGATTCATGAACCTGAAATCAGTGAACCCGAATCAGAGTTGAATATCAACACCAATCCACCAGACGTTCCAGAAATTACATCGGCCATACAGTGTTTTAAAAATGGGAAATCTCCTGGGAGTGCCAATTTAAATGCTGAGCTATTCAAAACGGACCCACTCCTTACAGCTACCATCCTCCAACCAACCTGCAAAGAAATCTGGGAAAGTAAGACCATACCAGATCAATGGAATCACGGAGTCATCATTAAAAAATCAAAAAAAGGAAATTTAAATGACTGTAATAACTGGCGTGGAATAACACTTTTCTCCATTCCAAGTAAAATCATGGCTAAAATTATCATCAGAAGAATATCCAAAGCCGTAGATGTCAAACTACGGAAGGAACAAGCAGGGTTCAGACCAGGACGAGGATGTATCGACCAAATATTCACACTGAGAAACATCATTGAACAGTGTACGGAATGGCAGCGACAACTTTATCTGAACTTCATCGATTTTGAAAAGGCCTTCGACAGCATTCATAGAAACAGTCTCTGGAGAATTGTGCGTTCGTACGGCATCCCCCAACATCTTATAGACATCATCAAGAGTTTCTACGTCAACTTCAGATGCAAAGTTGGAAACTCAAGCATCGAGTTTGATGTCAAAACTGGAGTTCGCCAAGGTTGTGTAATGTCATCAACGCTCTTCATCACAGCCACCGACTGGGTCATGAGGAACACAACATCAAACATCCCAAGAGGCATTAGATGGGGAACGTTCACAACACTTGAAGACTTGGACTTTGCCGATGATATTGTCCTGTTTTCCCACTCCCATCAGCACATCCAAGACAAAACACATAGGCTCCACGAGTATGCTGGATACATTGGACTGAAGATCAATGCCAAGAAAACTGAAGTCATGACCCTAAATGTGAATAACCCACAAGGAATTAAAATGGACAATTACATCCTTCCATATACAAACAACTTTACTTATTTAGGGAGTATTGTCACAACAGATGGTGGAGCAGACAGGGACATTCAGCAGAGACTAGCCAAGGCCAGAGCAGCATTTAAGAACTTGCAAGCTGTGTGGAAATCCAGCCAGTATACCAACAGGACAAAGCTCAAACTGTACAAAAGCTGCATCATACCAATTCTTTTGTACGGTTCAGAGTGCTGGAGAATGACAGAGAACGACCTTAACAAACTGTCAACTTTCCACACCAAGACCCTGAGAAGAATCCTAAAAGTGTTTTGGCCAAATACCATCTCAAATCAGGACCTTCTCAGCAGATGCGATCAGGAGGATTTGGCCACCATCATCACCAGGAGACGATGGACCTGGATTGGCCACATAATCAGAAGGGACCCTGAATCCATCATAAAGACAGCCCTCTTCTGGACACCAGAAGGAAAAAGGAAGAGAGGGAGACCAAAAGTTACCTGCCGGCGAACAGTGGAAGCCGAGATGAAAAAGCATCAGAGAAGCTGGGGCACTCTCCAGAAGCTAGCCAGTGACAGACAGGGATGGAGAGCCCTCGATACTGCCCTATACGCCAAAGGCGTCACGGGCAGTAAGTAAGTATATTTAGCACAATTGAAAAGTCTGTTGACAGGATCAATTTTAACAAATTTAAGGGAGAGAAAATGAGGAACAGTAGGAAATGGAGAGTGGGGGGAGAGAGTGGGGGAATTATGAGGATACATGTATCATGTCAGAAATATTTTATTAATAATTAGGCGTAATCAAAATATTTACTGCCGAGTTGTTGTATTCAGACAAGGTATATATAAATCGTGCCTTATGTAAATATGTCAATGGTCGGGATCTACATGTACATGAGAAAAAGCCAGTCAGTTCATTGGTTTAAGAAATTATTATATTTGCCTTGTTTTGTTGCAGTGTATTTAAGTGTACTGTAAACGAGGTTATATTGCCGAGTTCAAAATTTGACGATTTTATAGTAAGAGACAATTGGCGAGTTATAATTTTGACGAATTTTTTAATAAGAGCAAGAGTTATCTATCTTTGATGTTTTTATAATGCCAGGGTTAGAGTTATCTTTCTTGCGAACTCTTTTACAAGCGTTGGTTTTAATAAAATTTAACTTTGATTGAAAAAAAAGTATGTACAGATTTGATGGAATAAAATTGTTCATTGTATTTTGTTTTACTATACGATATTGCCTGAGGTAATAAAGTTGGTCACACACGGCATGATAATTACGCACGCAAAGTTATTATAGAATGTTGTGACGATTGAGTGATAATTGCATTTAAAACATGCTTGATTAGATTTTATGGGTTTTTTCAATGCTAATTACGTGTTTTTATAGCTATTTACATAAAGGAATCATTAACTTTGATCTAGTCCTAACGGGATAATGCCGATAAAAAATTCTGGTATTAAAGTAGATCCAGTGTTCTGTGACGTCACACTTTTTTGTAAAACTTTGAATTCTTTAAAAATTGTGCAAGATAGTTTTATTTATTTTATGTGAATATAATCACATGGATGTAATTAGAATTATTGGTAGGTTCAAGATATTTTCGCACTTAATTTTATACTAAATTTCCAAATGTTTATATATTTTATCTATGCAAAGGGGAAATAACTCTTTTTCTGACTTTTCTCTCAGTTGTATGTCTAAATGCTATAGTTTTTCTTATTCCAACGATTAATTTTAAAATATTTTTGTAATTTTAGTTTTCTGATAAAGTTGACATTATAATTAAACAAGAAAAACAAATTTCTGCCTACAAGATTTTACTTTTAACAACAACAAAATACATTTTTCTAATGCTAAAATATGCCTTAGTTTATGTTTATCTGGCATCTCAAAAAGTGCGATGACATGCATATTTTTTCTAACAATTGATGACATTTAAGTCTATTAAGTCGAAATCAGTTCGGTTTTTCAACTTTCCTCAGAGAATTTTACGAGTATGGAGCTACCTTAATACGCTATATATATGATGTGAAGTTTGGCGAGTGGAAATTTTGACGAGAAAATAAAAATCGCCAACATAGTCAAAATTAACACATCGTCAAAATTTCCACGTTTACAGTAGTTATATGGGTTTTGAGATCAATCAAGTTCATGGATTGATAAGTTTCCTGTAGACATCTTTTCCTGTATCTGTAAGATTTGATTATAAGAAAAATTATACCCAAATAAATTGAATTAGGGGTTCCTAATATAAATGATTTTTCTTCTAATGTAATATGTAAACCTTTTCTGTCACATATTGATATAAAGTGGCTTAAAAGATTTTGGACATGTAAACAGTCCCAAAACAGATGCATGATAGTTTCTTCGTTACTTTGACATAAAGAACACAACTTTGTGTCAGTTTTACCTATTTTAAATAAACATGAGTTTGTTGTCAAAATATACTGATTTATTCTAAATTGCAACCATTGCAATTTAGAATCTTTGGTGTATAAAAAAGGAAATGTGAAGATATTTTCCCACTGAAGGTCTGAAATTTCAAAAAACTTTCCCCATTTTACTTTACCAAGAGGAGTAATTTTTTCTGTAGTCAGAATATTGTAGATATGTTTTGTTCCTTTTTTGTTGTTACAAAATGTTTTAATATTATGAGGAAGAAATGGTCTAGGGCTATTTGTTCCAATTTGAATTTTTGAGCTTGAGAGACTTGCTTTAATTGAATTTCTAAGAATAATTCATATGATTTGTTTTTATCTTAATTTTTTTTCGTAAATCTTCTGAAGAATAAAAATTTCCATTTTCATCAAGCAAATCTGCTATGTATACTATGTTCTTATCAAACCAGTTTGTATAGAAAACTGTTTTATTTTCAATTTTGATTTTCGGGTTGTTCCAAATAGGCTGAGTAATAAATTCATCCCATGATTGAACTTATAAATTTTCTTGAATTATTTGAAAGACAGTAAATGTATCTTTCCAGAAAGGATTTTTTATTTCCTTTTTAACAACATTAATATAGTCTGGTCCAGTTTTTAATATTTTTTCTATAGATACAGTTTTGCCAAGCAGCACTTTCCATTTTGTTTCTTGGGAATAAAGAATTCTTTTTATCCATGATGATTTTAATCCCAGATTGTAATTATAAATATCAAGCATTTTTAAACCTTCATTAATATAGTCTTGCACTACTTGCTTTCTTTTAAGTTTATCTACTTTGGAATGCCATAAAAAATTTAAAAGAGTTTCATTCAGATTTTTCATGAAAGTATTTGATGGGGAGGGTAGAGAAATGAAGAGGTGATTGAATTGTGCAATAAGCAATGATTTTATCAGAGTTAAAGTAGATCCAGTGTTCTGTGACGTCACACTTTTTTGTAAAACTTTGAATTCTTTAAAAATTGTGCAAGATAGTTTTATTTATTTTATGTGAATATAATCACATGGATGTAATTAGAATTATTGGTAGGTTCAAGATATTTTCGCACTTAATTTTATACTAAATTTCCAAATGTTTATATATTTTATCTATGCAAAGGGGAAATAACTCTTTTTCTGACTTTTCTCTCAGTTGTATGTCTAAATGCTATAGTTTTTCTTATTCCAACGATTAATTTTAAAATATTTTTGTAATTTTAGTTTTCTGATAAAGTTGACATTATAATTAAACAAGAAAAACAAATTTCTGCCTACAAGATTTTACTTTTAACAACAACAAAATACATTTTTCTAATGCTAAAATATGCCTTAGTTTATGTTTATCTGGCATCTCAAAAAGTGCGATGACATGCATATTTTTTCTAACAATTGATGACATTTAAGTCTATTAAGTCGAAATCAGTTCGGTTTTTCAACTTTCCTCAGAGAATTTTACGAGTATGGAGCTACCTTAATCTGCCAAGTGGAGTAAGTCGTCGTTTACTCCATTGATTAATGATATGCTTGATTTTTACTTATTTCTTGTCATAATTAAGTTTTGGTATATTTGTTAAGTCCACATCAAAATATATACCTAAAAGTTTAAAGGTGCTTGTCCATTGAAAGTTCATTTCCTCACATATTATATTATAAGAGTATTTTTTACTACCAATCCAGACAAGTTGAGTTTTTGATATATTTATTTTGAGACCAGAAATTTGATAAAAGTTATTTAACTCTCTAATTGCTTCTCTGAGAGACCTCTCACTGCCATCTAATATAATAAGGGTATCGTCTGCATATTGTGATAACAAAAATTCTGAATTATCTATGTTAATACCATTTATACTTTTACTATTTTTTAATTTAATAGCTAGTACTTCAGCACATAGAAAAAAGGTATATGATGAAATTAGGTCACCCTGAAGACAACCACGCTCTAATTTAAAAAAGTTGGATAAGTGACCTGCTTGTGATTCAGAGGAGGAGGTGTTTTGTTGAAAAACTGATATCCATTTTCTGAGCGATGGACCAAATTTAAAGAATTGAAGCGTTTTATCAATAAATTTCCATGAGACAGAGTCAAATGCCTTTTCAAAATCAATCATTAACAACAATCCAGGAATGTCATTATTCTCGGTATATTGCATTAAATCATAAACAAGACGAGTATTTTCACCTTTATATCTTCCTGGAACAAAGCCATTTTAATCAGTACTGATAATTGAACTGATTATTGTTTTCATTCTTTGAGCAATGCAGCCTGACCCTATTTTATAAACTACGTTTAATAAAGAGACTGGCCTCCAATTTTTCATGTAAAATTTACTTTTTCCATCTTTTGGTATGCAGGTGATTATACCCTGCTTTTGTGTAACAGATAACTCCCCTAGATTGTATCCGTGATTTATTGATCTAATAACAAAGTCTCCTAAGTATTTCCAAAAGACTTTAAAGAACTCTGTAGTGAAACTGTCACTTCCAGGACTCTCATTATTCGACATTTTTTTCAATACATGAGAGTCTTCATTCTAAGTTATTTCACCTTCAAGGGTATTTCTTTGAGTATCGCTTAATTTAATTATTCAGAGTCTGATTCTAGAATCTCATTTAAATCATAGTCTTGAAATTCACCCTTGTTTTGATATAGATTTCTATAATAATTTTCTATCTCTAACAGGATTTCCTTTTGTCCATTAATTTCTTCGGAACAATCTTCTTTTATTAATTTTGGGACAATTTTATTTACAAAATTTCTATTCTCAAGATTAAGAAAGTAACTTATTGGTTTCTCTCCTTCACAGGTCCATTTAGCTCTTGATCTTACTAGACTTCCCATGAGTTTGTGATTTCTGATATTTTCTAATTCTTTCTTTTTAAAATTAACTGTTTGAATGTTTTCTTCATACTTTTCCTCCAGCTGTTTTATTTGGTTTATAAAAAATTTCTCCTTTTCGTTATTTTTCTTTTTGGCATAGCTAGAATATGATATACATTTGCCCCTGATTTCCATTAATAGTGTTTCAAGAAAGAGCTGGTCATTGACAGTGAATTGAATTTCATCATTTGGAATTTTGTCAATAGATGCATTGTTATATACAGGTACTGCATAATTTTGTTTTATTTCTTGTATTTTTTTATTAACAACATATAGGAATTCCTTATCATATGAAAGTGCATTATTGAACTTCCATAAACCTTTTCCATGTGTAAATTCATTGAGTTTTAGACTAAGGAGTACTGGTGAATGATCTGACTTATAACTTGCTATGATTTCACTTTCTTGTGACATACATAGAAGGGTATTTGATATTAAAAAGAAATCTAGTCTTGCTTGTTTAAGAGGGGTTGGTTTACGCCATGTATACCTTTTCTTATCAGGGTGAGCTCCTCTAAAAATATCAATAAGATTGAATTGATTTATTTTTTCTATTACTTTATCTCTTGCATTAGGATTGTTAAGATGAAGATAATTGTAATAATCCATATCGGGATCCATAATAAGATTAAAATCACCAACAACTATTCTGTCTTTATTTCCTATTTCACTTACAATTAACTAAATTACTATTAATGTACATCAGTACATTAGCAAGAAACAGCCAAATCGTTTCATTTGGGAATTTAAAACTGCCATCATCCTGATTATTTCGTGCATTCCGTGATTTTGTTTATAGGTCAATGTAGGTTTCGACCAATCGATAAACTGGGCATGTTGACTTCAGTCTGGCTTTTTCTATTGAGCTATGAATTAACTTTAAGTTTTCGTAAGAAATAGAAAAAATCATACTCGGTAGAAGTAAATATAAATCTATTATGTTAAATGAAAAAGCTAAGTCAAAAGCCTTCGTATTCTTTGATTGACCCTCGTATCTTTCTAAAAAATCATGTAACATTGCATTAATTATATTGACGTTCTGTCTCTTCGTCGGAAACTCGCCATTGATTACGCTACATTTCTTGTGCATAGAAAAACGCGTTATCAATCGTGGGTTTCCGTAGATTGCTCTTCGTAACTTGCGCTTTGATCCTTTGCTCGAAGATAGAAAAGTACTCAAACGTGGGCTTTTGGACGACAGTATTTACGTAATTGGACAACAAGCGCATAAAAAAGGTATTAAAAATTCAGTACATGCATTTAAAGTTTACTTCATTGAAGTTTAGTAATGTTATTCGGGTTTACCAAATAATTGTATGACAAAAAGCCCAACACCGGAGACGCCTGCAATGGTTGAAAATCTCAGTCTTAATAAGAATTGGATCCATGTCTCTAAACTCTTCCATCTCTATTGTCTGGTCACCAAAAATGTGTAAAATAATTGTTAGCTAAAAATGTCTAAACCAAACATCGATTTAAATACATTAGAGTTACATACCATTTTAATATTTGGAACATGATTAACATTTGTTAATATCAGTAGGTGATGAATTAGCGAGTCTAAAATTATGACTCGATATGTCCATGAAAAGGTAAGTTTTTTTTAATATTCAAAACAATGAACCAAATTAATTCAGAAAAAATTAACTGAGAATTCAAGTATTTTCTTTTGTCCAAATCAAATATGAAACTTAGACATGGTATGAAGTAATAAATGACGCAACTCAAGTTTCCAAATGAATAACGATTTTACATGACAACGGTGCGAAAAACCATCGTTTTAAGATGAGCCACTTTTTTTTAACACAATGTATATACAATATACAGTGAGTTTGAATATGCTTTCTAACAACTTACAAGGTTCTCGCTCTATTTCAAATAATGTACAGTTCTCATATACATAATATATGGAACAAGAAAGGTTATTTAAGTAACTTTTCATTTATAGGATTCCAAATCAGGCCCCGAGGTTAAAAAACTTTCTTGATTACGATCTCATACTCCAAATCGTACTCCGTGCTCCAAAGCGTACTCGTACTCAAGGTATCGGGGTTATAAAACTTTTTCATACTCATACTCCGGCTGAGTACAAAACGGCGATTTTCTGAGTAAGATTTGGAGCTTTCTCAAAGTCGTACTCAAGACATTTAATCTAAATAAAATGTAGTGCAAACATATAATATTGTTCATATTGTAATGTTGCTGTATTATACGCTATAATTTAATCATAATTACATATGTACATGTATATGAATTAAAATGGAAAGTTTTTACAATTTCATCAATGACATATCTATAGATATAATGAAGGTGAATTTAAGAGTAAGGGCGAGCTCAACCAAGATTATCAAAATAACTTTTAGATATTCTGCTTTATAAATTAATGTACTTATACATTGTACATGTAAATCTACGTACAAAATTATTTCATTGAATATCTCGACTTTTTAAGAATTCTGTTTTTAGTCAAATACGACCCATACTCCCCATCATTTAAAACCAAGAAATCAATGTACATGTACCGTTATTAATCAATTTTTATCGGTGCACTTGCGGGGTCCCTTCTTTGATTACAGTGAGAATGTACGTAGGTTAGTTCTAAACATTACAAAGGATGGTGGATGCATAAAAGTATAACACTTTCTATTACTTACTTACTCATCATTTATCATTTATGTTGCATTCCACAAACCTTGGAAATGGAAACATTTTATAGAATAAGCGTTAAATCAGTGGCGGATTTAATGAGGGCGCACCCGGCGCCCCCTAAAATTGTCAAAATAAAGTTAAATCATATTCCTTCTTGCAAAGAAAATGTACAACTTGCGAGTCTTTTTTTTGTTGTTGAAAACTTGGGGGATTTCTCTACATTAGACTGATTTCAATGGTGTAATATGAAGAAAACCCGTGTGTTCAATGTTATAACGTACATAGAAAGCCCATTTTAGTTACGCTGTCCTTGTGTTATCTTTTATAACATATATACTAGCTGGGCAAAATTGTTCACCGGGCCAGAATAAGATTGTTCATATACTTTATAAATGCTTATTGATTCAATGTAATATTGACTTTTTTAAGAACCATGGATTAATTGTATACATTTGGTTTCCGTATACCAGTAGACAGCTAGAGAGTTTGCATCATATCATGGACGAGACCACGGTTATGAAAGCTCCTTTTCTTTTCCGTATAGCTTTATTTTATCGACAGGAAACTTATCCTTTTTCAGTTTTGTAACCTTTACTCTAGTTTGCTGAATATAATACGCTTGGGACTACTTCGTGTTACCATTGTAGATTATTATGCCTTCTGTCAGTTTGTCACTATATACTCAATACTCATCTATTTTCGCATCGTATACAAAGGATTTATATAGCGTAAGCATACTATGTTATAGAAATAGAGCACGGCAAATGTTTTCAAAGCGCCGACAGCGGGTTTCGAACTCATTCCAGCTTAGAGCCCAACGCGCTATTTTAGCCGATAATGTTATCGGCGGTATTTATATATATAAAACGTAGATATATATTCAACTTACATCAAGCAATTAAACTTATTAATTTTTTTAAAAACACTTCATTATTGACGGTAATTTTAAAGTTAAAGTTTCTGATAAACTTTTGAATATATTGATTGAACAGTTTTCAAAGAAATTCTACATGAGAATTACAAAAACGCTTTTTGAAATGACGTTTGATAAAGAATGTACAAGAAAAAGAAATCAATGAAATTTCGTCTGCTAAACATTTCGAGTTTTCTCGGTAAGGTCAAACGTCTCTCATTTCTTGAAAGAACATGAACCTTTGTTGACTTTTTATTGTACAACAAATTGTTAGTTAAATAAACAATCAAATCAATTGATTAATTTGAAGAAAAAAACCCCAAAACAAACGCTTGCTTTTCCGGTGATTATTTTTAGGGACTAACGTTATAGTCAACACTCAAACGTCACAGCTACTTAGTTTATTCAACAGTCGGCATAATAATGATTTCAGCCTCCGGCTCTATGTATCTATGTATCAAACCCTGACTACTATTTAGGCTTAGTACATGCACAACACAACACTATTATATAAATGTTGTAGAATGGTGTATTGTTAATTATACTGTATTTTCATTTGTCCCTTCCTCGTTCTCGAAGACGGTATATCATATTCATCGGTGTTAACAAATTATCAACGAATTATAATTTTGAATTAAAAAAAAAGAAAACGGAAAGTTCTTTTTCTTTTTATTTAAGCCTTCTTAAAACCTCAGTATGATATGGTTTGGTTCCTGCATGCATAATTCGCCTGGAATTAGTCTGGAAGTTTTAGAGACATTGTATCATTTGTATCGTATGCTGTGGAGTTTAAGTTTTCGGTCATTAATAACAGACATGACACCATTGACCATTCGTCTCCTCAATTGATAGCTTTTCCTGCTTTGTTTCGCTCCAAATACGGTTGAATTTATCGAATTTTTGGGGAAAATGTATTAACACGTATCAAAAACTTATTCATTATTTATTAATAATTTAAAAAGGAGAGTCTTTCAAATATTCATTTTATCAGTATTGTAAAAACAATTTTAAATAGATTAGAAGTCATGTTTTCAGTTAAGATTAATCAACTTTTAAAACCGAGACAAAAAGAACGAAAGACACGTTTAAGCTATTAGGGGAAAGATAAATTAGAAAAAGTATTTGTAGCTCTGTAATCAATTTAGATTACGACAACATGTTACCCTGTTCATCTATGATTTTCTGAAGTTAAGTGTTTTTAAACTACTCTGTTTCCTTAGCTATCTCTACATGACTCGAGTTATTACGATTTGCAAATAGTACAGGTGCAAATGACAACCTACAATTAAAAACAAAACATAAAATACGTGAAGGTATATAAATATGGTTTATAATTATATTTTAGGAATACAGAGATTCTATCATCAGGTATGTGAACATTTTTTGAAGATAAGGGGACAATGCACAGTGTTGAAGATGCATATTTGTTGTTTTTCACATGCTTTGAAACCAAAAAAAATATTTAAAAACAAAAAACTTATTTTCATTACTGTTGAGTGCAATTCGAGAGAAAATAAAAAAAAATATTTGGTTAGATTTTTTCCCATAATTAAATGATTTAGAATTGAGTTTTAAAATGCATACTTGCTTTAATGTGGTCAACATACCCTATCCGTGAAAAAAAAATGTATTTGCAGAACAATACATATTTAATTTAAGATAATCCAGGTAGATGTCTTCCTATATATCCCATATACATCATTACTGAGAAAACTTTAATATTCGTGAAAGGTCAGTCACTTGCATTTCAAATTATCAACGTAATAAAGAGATGGTTTTTGCAAATATTCACCGACATATTTGTATAAATTTCAAGTTACTTTTTACAATATCTAAATAAAACATGTGCTGCCCAAAGACGTCAATGTAAAATTCTATGTACAATTACTTAGAGCAGATGGTTTTTTTGACAATTTCTTTGGGGGAGTATTTTTATTCTATAACACCGTCAAAATGATATCATGATGAAGAATATCGGACCATTAATAGATACAAAATGTGATCGCTCTACATTGATATGATAACAATCATTATTACTCAGATGAATTATTAAGATGATTGAATTTAATCTTTTATCGTTTTACAGAATGTTCATCGCTCTACTTTTCGCTGTCAGCATCGCAGTGTATGGAGTTGCAGGGAAATCTCCTCTGAAAGTAGCTCAGTGTTTTCTATGCTTGATTTATTTATATAGTATGTCAAATATGACGCTGGATTTTTACGATCAGACTATGATGCATCTACAGTAAGGCCAGATTGTCTGACCTTTATAATACTTCTTGTGTTTAACCGTTAAACACGGCTCAGACTATATTAAACTCGAGAAGCAGAGATTTTTTTATAAATATATTGAAAAATATTCAAAGTTTGGTGGTAAAACATTTCCAAATTCTTTTACTATAAAGTTTATAAATCGTAGCAAAAAAAAATAACAATGCTAAGATCCCACTGTCGTATGATCTGTTACAAACACTACGGTTGTAAGAACGTAACTTATCTTGGAAATTCTCTATAATATTAGGGTTAGGTACGGGATGATCTATGAGTCTATATGTTCTTAAGCGAATTGATATGGGCTTTGATACGATAGACATATTTCAGTGCGTATCAAAGCCGGTGATATGCAATTTCTTGAGCTTTGATGCAATACTATCACGATAGATACTTTGCAGGGACGCAGTCTGTCCAATTCAAGATGGAAGATGGTCTCAAACTGAGCTACGATTACTCGACAACAAATCTAATTAGCCCGACTGACCCTATTGGCACGTCGCAGCTGAATGCAGTATGGTGCTTGTTTCCCGTAAGATTAATTCATATCAACATGATTATTGGGGGGGGGGGGGGGGTTAAATGCGATGTGTTTAGTAACGATACATTGCGACCTGATACGATGATAGCAACTAATTACGATTAAAAATTTGTTGTGTTGATCGTGAAAAAAAAAATGACTCAAAAACTGATCCACGATTAAGGCGAATGCCACAGCATACATAAGATTTAATGAGAATTGATGCGATTACTAGGATAACTCTACGATCAAATCCGCGATTTTAATTGCATGCGTTGTGAATCGTGATAGTGAGAACGTAGCATTAAGAATAATTCTGTTAAAATAAGGTATTTATGGCCTTGTGCATTTGTTTGTCCACTTATGATGCTGCTGATGTTTGGATTTATCGAATATCATTTAGGGCGCCAATATTCCGTGTCATTTTGGTACGTACGATTTGAACAGCGGTGTTGAAATTTCCTTAAAAGAATTTCTGAGTGCTACATACACTGTTTGAACGCTTGGACACAAATGGTAAGTGAATTGCTTGAGGATGGTTAATCACTTTTTAACACATGGGACCCTGACATTAGTAACTCTATTTAAATGCTGTAGGATTATGGGTTTTTTTATGTTTAAACCAACATGTTACCTTCTGAATTTTTCAGGTGACGAGACTATCAGTATAGACGAATTTACTCACGTAGACCCAACTTTGGGAGATGCGGGAATCATTCCTCGTTGTCGGCGTGGTTGGTGCGTGTCTATTAAAATTGGATGCATTACTATTACTATCAGTTCTGACACGCAGAGGCCTACCCAAGCTGAGAGCGAAAAAGTTTCTTCTGAGAATTAAAAATGTGTATTAAATAAACATCAAAGAACGGAATCATTTGTTTTGAATTGCATAATAAGGAAAGTTTATGGCTAGCTACATATGTGAACTGCAAAACTCATTTTAGCGACGAAGATCAAAGTTTAAGTAAGGTTATCCAATAGCTCAAAAAGACAGACAGACAGACTTTTCAGGGTAAGATTGGTTTGACAACATAAAAGTTTAAAGGTCAGGCGCAGTTTAAAAAAAGGGAAGGGGATGAAGAGAAACTTTGTCGACATTGTGTACATTCACACATATTTTCATCGGCGGGGGTGGAAATGAGGTCGCCAAGAAACTCCGAAAGACAGAAGCCTTTGAAAAGACTTTTTAAAACAAAAATTTAATCAATTCTCCTATGCAGTTACTCTGGCAAACCGGAAGTAAAACAGTGTTTGCTCCTAAGGACAAATCATCAACGGTGACAAAACAGTTATGGGAATAATCGATAAAACCGATGTAATGTATTTTGAAGTATTGTTTTTTAAGAAAACTTACTTATAAAAACCTTAAAAATAGTCAGATTTTTTATAATACGAAAAATTTGGATATTTTTTGTAGTCGTATGTATTCCTACGCAAGAGCTCGATTACAGCGGTAGCAACAGACTGTCCAATCTAAAGATAGAACCAGTAATGGCGTTTGCTAGATCTCATTATCAATTGCTTTGATACAGTTTTCAAAAATATTTTGATTTAATTCATTCTTTGTATATTACACAACGTGGTTCATATGGGGTTTTCCGTCTATAGCTGGGAATTCTTGTCGGAAAATCTCGATAATTCATGTTAGAGAACAATGTGCATAATTATTCAAATACAGCTGAGAAACTACTTACAATGCGAAATAACATATGTTGACATCAAAATAAATAATAATCAGTAAAATCAACTCCCGTCATTACAAAGTACTTGATTAAAAGAAAAAACCGTTCAAATAGCCTTAATTTTAAATATATTTGTTTTCCTGTTAATGTATGTTTGTCTGTACAACTAATGTACGTATATTTCCTTTTTAGAAAGTTTGTACAAAAAATGGTAACCCCCCCCCCCCCCCCCCCGAAGTTGGTCAATTAAGTTAATAACTCAGCTGGGGCTTCATTCTGGATAGTCAGGAAATCCGCCATTAGATCTTCCTAATTTAGATAAAAATTTTAGCCATTAAATATTCTTTAAGAAAAATCATTCAATGTTTTAGCTATACTCACTTCCTATATCTTCTTCAAAACTCTACGTCTAAAGGAGATTTACAGTATAAAAACACCCCTTTTGTCAAATAAGGATATACAAAGTGTCTTTTTGAAATACAACTCCGAACTTAAAAGACCAATATATGCTCCAAGTATATCTTTTGTGGTGGGGGGGGGGGGGGTATTTTATAGAGAAACAAAAAAAATGATTTTATAATTAGCTTTAGATAAAACGTTAATCTATATGGTAAGATGAACGAGTTCCGTCGTTCTAAGATAATGTAAGCAAAATTAACATATTGTATAAATTGTGCCCTTCGTCTCAACAACCTCTTCATATTTTTTAATTTCAAAAATGTTAACAAATTTGCCCGCATATCTTTGGTTTCAGTAAAACCGGTGTCGGAAAATAAATAAGATTTTTGGCGAAATCCAATTTCACCAGTAATTATAAGTTGTGATAGTTATTTGCTATTCATCATTCGAATGGTATTGTCGAATTGTAAATTTTGTATTTACTGGGTGGTTGTGAAAAAAAAATGTCTAATATGATAACTAGTTTTCATATTTACGCCCAGTATAAATTTATAATGGGAATTTTATTCAAAGGACAAATTTACATCCAAAATCCCATATTTAAACCTACATCTTTGGTTAGAATGGGGCCCCGGGAAAGACCCGTTGTCAATCAGAAGGAACTGAGTTTACACAACCGTAAACAAGTATAGGTAGCCTTGTGAAAATAGCAAATTTCGAATAATACGGATAAAATTGGAGTAGTATTCAAGAGTTACGTTCTTTATTTGAAAAAAAATTTCAATCCCCTTACCGTATGGATCATTTGTACCAAGTTTGATAAAGAACCTAGTAGTTCTTTAGAAGAAGTAAAAAATGTGAGAAGTAATTTAGACAGACGGATGAGCGGACCGATGACGGACAACAGGTAACAAGAGGCCCAGGGGCCACATCGCTCACCTGAGCAACAATTGCCTTAAAGAAGGAGTCTTTTTATTATCAAACATACTTCTTATAATAAGAAATGCATGAAATTTTGACACAGTCAAACGGATCATATTACTTAATGATTCTATCAGTTTAATTAAATTTGACCTTTTTGTTTTCGGATAAAGGTCAGGTCAAGGTCACTACCTTTTTTCTCAACGTAAAGAGTGATAAAAACAAGTGTAGCTCTTTATAGTTCTGTAGACATTTGTTTAAGATTTGAAGATTCAAATCTTCAATGAAATCATAGACCATGAGAGTGTCTATCAGCTTATACTACTAAATTGGAATAAATATTTATACTAAAATTGATATTGCTTAGCCCGCATTTCCTATAATTTTCTTAAATTTTGAAGAAATTTTGATTATCTTTTTATGCTTCCAATAATAAAATATTTCTAATTTTTATGTATTATGAAGACTTTATCTAAAGATATAAATTGACAGAAAAGCTAATATATTGACCGTTTCATAAGAGAGAAAATCTGATTTTAGTGATTTTTTCACAAAAATCAATGTTTAGAATGGGCACTTTAAAAAGCTTATAAAAATGTTATTTGATAGGCAAATCATATTTTAAAAACATATTCTGAAACCCAAGTATCATATTATTAGTTCACATTAGTAAAAAAAAAATCCAACATTATTGTTATTGTTTTTAAAATGATAAAACAGACTCATTATATATATATAATCTGCTGCAATTCTGAATTGCGCAACATGTGATATTTTCCTACGCCAAAAATATTGTCCTTGTTCCATTCTAAACATTGATTACATTTTTCTATGCCAAGTTGTATGATAGTAAAAAAGAAAGAAAAATATACTATTTTAATTTCCTTTCATCTTGATTTAATGAACAATTAATCAAATTTACGTTTGACAAGTCGAAAACCAGAAAAGACTCCTTCCTTAACTCTGATCAAATTAGCATTACAATATTAAAATTGAAATATCTTGACAACTAAGTACAGTAGATCTTGCTAAAAAAATGAAAATCTGCCAATTTTTATCCACACCTTTTTTTTGGTAAATACCAAGCCCCTTTCGTTGTTATACCTCTAAGAAGATTTTCCTCTAATCCTATATACCCCCCCCCCCCCCTTTTGTGGCCCCACTTTTCTCTAGGGAATCGTGGTTTCATCAAACTTAAATCTGCATATCCTGAGCTATAACACAAAGTACTGAGTTTTGGACTGAAAACTTTCCAAGAATATTTTTAAAGATTTTCTCTATATATTCCTATGTAAAAATTCAACCCGCCATTGCGGCCCGTCCTACCCCCAAGGACCATGATTTTACAAACTTGAATTTACACTACCCGAGGATGCCTCTACACAAGTTTAAGCTTTTCTGGCCAAATAGTTTTTAAAAAGAAGATTTTAAAAGATTTTTTTCTATCTTTCCTATCTCAAAATTCATCCCCCATTGTGGCTTCACCGTACCCCGAGACTATGATTTAAACAAACTTGAATCTATACGCTCTGGGGATGCTTCCACTCAAGTTTGGGCTTTCCTGGCCTAATAGTTTTCATCAGAAGATTTTTAAAGATTTTCTCTATATATAAAAATTTATCCCCCATTGTGGCCCCGCCCTACCCCCAGGGACCATGATTTGAACAAACTTGAATCTACACTATCTAAGGATGCTTACAAGCCAATTTGAGCTTTCCTGGCCTTATAAATTAAAAAAATTGTTTTTTTAAACATTCTCTCTATATATTCCTGTATAAAAATTCATACCCCAATTGTGGCCCCACTCTACCCCAGGGGACCATGATTTAAACAAACTTGAATCTACACTATCTGAGGATGCTTCCAGTCAAATTTGAGCTTTTCTGGCCTAATAGTTTTGAGAAAAAGATTCTTAATGATTTTCTATACATATTCCTATGTAAAAATCCATTGTGGCCCCGCCATAACCCCGGGGACCATGATTTGAAAAAAACTTGAATCTTTACTATCTGAGCATGCTTCCACTGATATTTGAGCTTTCCTGGCCTAATAGTTTTTGAGAAAAAGATTTATAAAGATATTCTCTATATATTCCTATGTAAAAATCCATTCCCCCATTGTTGCCCCGCCATACCCCCAGGGACTAGGATTTGAACAAACTTGAATCTACACTACCTGAGGATGCTTTCATTTTAATTTGAGCTTTTCTGGTAAAATAGTTTTTGAGAAGAAGATTTTTAAAGATTTTCTCTATATATTCCTATGTAAAACTTGATCCCCCTATTGTAGCCCCACCCTACCCCCCAGGGACTAGGATTTGAACAAACTTGAATCTACACTACCTGAGGATGCTTTCATTTTAATTTGAGCTTACCTGGCCTAATTGTTTTTGAGAAGAAGATTTTTAAAGATTTTCTCTATATATTCCTATGTAAAACTTGATCCCCCTATTGTGGCCCCACCCTACCCACGCGGACCATGATTTGAACAAACTTGAATCTAC